>NC_056408.1:20000000-20305000 GCF_905147365.1 Aricia agestis | reverse complement strand
CGAATACCGAGCAAAGCTCTGTCAAATAGCTAGTATTTATTTATACACTTACATTCTAATATATTAGCTATATAAATGCGAAAGTGTGTCTGTCTGTCTCTAAACCGATTTTGGTGAAATTTAGTATGGTGATACTTTGAGTCTTGCGAAAGGAAATAGGATACTTTTATCCGGGAAATTTGTACGTTTTCCGTGCGACAAACGAATTTTAACGCAACGTAGCGGCTGTCATCTAGCTATTGATACAACTGTGACCTTTGAAAAACAATGAGTGGGCTCATTACTTGCATTGTGGCCTTGTACGAATTAGGCACTGGCGCCAGCGTTTTTGTTGAGTACTTGTAGAGTTCCAATGGAACTATTTTAACAGTCTACAACTTCTACTAATATAATATGTGGCTTAAATGCTCAACGTTTAATGCTTTAACTACAGCAACGTTTAGCACAACGAAGCACTATCAAACAAACCTTTTCATTATTAATGGGTGTAGAGCAGTTGTAGTGTGTTGTAGAGTGTTGACTGTAGAGAGTTTCTACACTCATAAACTGTACTTACCTACTAGCACTAACTGCGTGGTAAGACAAACATACAAATAAATAAGTTTGATTTGATTAAATATCGACACTAATATTATAAATGCGAAAGTGTTTCACGATACAGTTAATCAATAGTACACTTCTGCTTTGTACGCCCCTGAGCGCACTATCTTTGTAAGTCTTGACTGATTAGGGACTGAAAGTCATCCTCTTTGGGACTGAATCACTGACCTCCATTATACAAGTACGCTGGACTGATGATACCCTTTGAAATGACAGCTATTTTTTGTGCCTATTTGAAGCGGAATCAGCGACAGCAACAGATTTAGTTCTCTTCCCCCGCATTGGGGGCGCTGATTCCGCTTCAAATAGGCACAAAGAGCAGGTGAGTATCATAAGTCCAACGTACTTGTATAATGGAAGTCAGTGTCTTTGGGACTGAATACTAGTCTGACAACCAAAAGTGTTGATAAAAAAAATTACCTGTCAGTTTTGAAATAGCTTCGAAACAAACTGGTACGGAATTCATAGAAAAATATTTAAAAAAACTCATAAAACAATATTACTTTTTGATCTCATTTAAAATTATTGTTAAACGTTTCAAAACCTACCTGACGCCTTTTACATGCTGTCTATTCACATTCCACCCGACTTCAAAAGCTTAACATTAAGAACCCTGCTTTTTTCAGAGCCGTAAGAAGTTTCTTCGGATCCCTCAAGATAATATTATGAGTATACTGAGGCGAAGTGTGTGCCTCTCGCAATACGTGGTGTCGACCAGGATCAAGAGTATCGGATCGCACGTAGGATGCCCGTCCTCTAGCCACCAGTACCTGCCCTCGGCGTACCCAGCTTTATCCTCCAAAACCGAGCAAGTCGAAAAAGTAGAAAAAGGTATGTATTTTTAAGAACCAGCAGGACGATTGCCGTTCGTTCGAATTCGGAAACTTTACCGTGCGGTCATTGGTCAATGCCTAGCACCGCGAGCGTTTATTGGATATCGTGTGATGAAGTTTCCGAATTCGAGATTGCGCATTGTGATTCGGCGGTATCCAATCACGAAAATCTTTTGATCTCTAAGCCCGAAGAATATGCTGAAGCTGATGGGAGAAATTAAAGGTAGTAGGAGGAGTAGAAAGTTCATTGACAGTGATAAACTGACCATTAAGCATTAACTATCCTAGTATTTGGCGAGTGTTTTTTTTATAATATAGGGGGGCAAACGAGCAAAAGGTTAACATCATGGAAAGCAACTACCGTCGCCCATGGACACTCGCAACATCAGAAGAGCTGCAGGTGCGTTGCCGGCCTTGTATTCACCAGCTTAATTTTTTTCCCAGAACCAGAATCCCGGGTGCGTTTCCCGGAGGTATGGCGCGACCGGTTCAGCGCCGCCATCCAGCTCACCTCCACGCCTGAAGCCCGCAGCCTCACCTGCCTCTAACATGTACATAATATACATACACGGTGCTCACAGCTCTGTTTTATTCGACACCAAAATCCCCGCTGTTCCTGAATTGCAGCACACGTCATAATACCTATACGTGTAAGGGCCGAAACACATAACCGCGTTGCGGCACCACAACGCCAAATTTGGCGGAATTCAGTTTTTTTACGAGTTTTGAATTTTTTTGCCGCCGATTTTTGCGGTGCGGTGCCGCAACGCGGTATTGTGTTTTGGCCTAAAGGCCAAAGGGTTGTATAGTGTTTTGGCCTAAGAGCCAAAGGGTTGTCTCTTTTACGCGCGATCCTTAGATCGATAGACAACGAAAGTGAAGTGTTCCGCGCGGAAACCGTACATATTTTCGCAACAAAAACTATACCATGTCCTTCCCCGGCTTTCAAAGTATTTCTAAACCAAATTTTATCAAATTCGAATGCAGAAGTAACTGATACAACGCTTACGGACACTTGCAAAAGGGAGGTCACAACCTTGTTCTCTAGCTTTAAATCCCCTAACCTTCTATATTCAGAGCCTCCGGCATGATTCTAGTTTCTTACGCTGGCTCCTCTCGCCGGGTTAGTTCCCGAACCGGTGGTGGGCACCAGTAGTAAGAATACATATTTTGTAAAAATTTATTCTGAATAAAGTTTAAGGGCCTGTTTCACCACTTCCTGATTAGTGCTGGATAAGCTTTCCACAACTTTTTTTTACAGATAGAATAGAATAGAATAGAATAGTATATTTATTTCCAAGAAATTTGTAACAATGGTTCTTATAATTAGTTATAGTATCAAAATTTCTGCCTCACTGGCGTGGAAATATTGTCTTATTTTAAACATTTGATTTAAATCTTATATTATTCTAATGAGCATGCAACCGTCGCTATTTAACTATTTGAAAAGATTAAATCATTAACATATTTTATCATTTTATAACATATTACTAGATTGAACTCATTTCATTATCATTGTCTTCATTAAAAACCTAATTACATTATATGTCAAAAAGAATTAGATATTACATATGTATAATAATTATTAAATTAATCAGGTCCACAAGAATCACATACATGTCGGAATCATTTCATACGACACCGATAAATTAATTCTATATAATGTCATACTACAAGTTAAATAAAAAATAAATAATATAAATGTCATAATTTCTTAAAATGTAATCTGGATCGAATAAATTATTGTCTTATATTGTCACATGCCTATTCTATATATTAAAAGTAAATTTAAATTTATTTGTTAATACTGCTATATCGTCAAAGTATTCTTGTACTGAATAAAAGCATTTTTGTAATAGCCATTCAAATAGCGCCTTCTTAAACTTAGCATAAGTATTATTGTCATTTTTTATATTGTCTGGCAGGTTATTGTATATTTTAATCGTCATACAGTAAGCGTTTTTGCTATTTAATGCTGATTTTTGTGTTGGTATATTTATTTTGTTTTTATTTCTTTTGTTTCTGGTTTCTTTATTGCCTTTATTTTCAAATAAAAAACTATGCTTCTTTACAAAAAGACAAGATTCTTGTATATACAAACACGCTAGTGGCAGAATTTTAAAATTTTGAAATAGCGGTTTGCAATGAGTGAAATTGTCTACTCCTGCCATAGCTCGTATACATTTTTTTTGTACTATAAATACCCTGTTCACATCCACTGAATTGCCCCATAGTATCAGACCGTACCTTAGAGATGAGGAGACATAACCATGGTAAGTTACCAAGGTGGCTTCCTTAGATACAATATTTTTTATTCTTTTAAGCGCAAATATGAATCTATTAAGTTTATTGCAGGTTTTATCTATATGTATTTTCCAATTCAGGTTTTTATCTATATGTATCCCTAAAAAAGTGGCTGATGATACACATTTAATTGGCATTATTTTCTTTTCTAAACTTTTATTTTCGTCTATAGTTTCTTTATAAAACTTAATAATTTTTGTTTTTTCTAGATTTACCTTAAGATTGTTAGTTTGAAGCCAATTTGTAACATTTTTTATTTCATTTTGCAATTCGTCATTTAATATATTTCTTGGGCATTTTATCAACAGAGTGGTATCGTCAGCGAACATACTGCAGTCATATTTTATTATTTCTGGCAGATCATTTATATATATTAAAAACAGATTAAAGCTGAGCTGAGCAGATTGAAGCTTAGAGTATGGAGTATCTGTAAGATAAGTTGTCGATAGCCTATCCGGCACTTTATCAAGAAGTGGTGAAACAAGCCCTAAGGCTGCGTTTCCATTGAAGCGGAGCGGAGCGGTGCGGAGCTTAGCGGTGCCGAATTGACCAATCACCATGCTCGAAATCTTCGCAATCATTCCGCTGGAATAGCACGATTGGTCAATTCGGGCACCGCTAAGCTCCGCTCCGCTTCAGTGGAAACGCAGCCTTAGTTTTAAATATGATATAATATTTACGCTAGTCAGCTTAGGCTCATATTTTATTGGAGCATGGCTCTCCCATGCTGCCAGAACTCTGTTAACAAGACAATCCCAAAATTAGCTAAGAGTGTAGGTACTCAGTAGCAGGTTACCGTTGCCAATCCGAAAAAATGGCATTAACTGTATGACGGACCTTACAAATTGGCATTGAGAAATTCAGAAACAACAAAAAATATAACTAAATTCTGAGTATTTATTCATTCTGCTGACTTCAATAATCGAACTGGGTATTCGGTAGCCCTTCGGCGACCATCTGATCCTTCACCCACTGGTACACTTGGGGGATGTCCACGTACACTCCAGGCACGTCCTTCTCGCCGCAGCTCACGCCGTAAGCCACCATGCCGTACACCGCATACCTGGTTGACTTCCGAGACGGATCCTGGAAAAAACGAAAAGGTAGTCAAAATTAATAATATTTAAATAAACCGTTATGCTAAGTACTCACATACGGTTTTGCTCGATAGTTTTACTCCAAATCGAAGGAAATGACATATTTGACATATTTAATTCCATCGAGCCGGCTCGAAGCGAGCGTTCGAGCTGTCAGTTTCGGTGGTCCACACGGTGGTTATTGCTCGATTTGGAGTTAAACTATCGAGCCAAACCGTATGTCAGTACCAAGCATTACCGTTACCACGAAAGCTCATGTTATTTGCATACAAACTACTACGCAAGAAGTAGTGAAACCTACCGGCAGAGGGCAGACAAGCGGTGACCCTCCGTCACCGACACACGTGTCCACGCCCTCCTCGCCGCCGGCGCAGGTCAGCGAGTTGTGCAGGGTGTACGTGGAGCCGAGCTTCGTGTTTTTCAGGTTGATCTCGCACTGCTTGTCACGGACTAGCTTTAGGAGAATCTGAAAACAACATACGTATTGTATTGTTAATGAATTCTGATCGAAAAAGAACACATTCTTGTGTTTGTGACTTTATAATATCATGTTAAGATACAACTAGGACCACTTGCGCCAGACTGAGCCATTGCTATTCATAATTATTCAAGACGTGAGTCATGAGTGGATGAATAGGGTAAGTAACATGAAAAAACTTCCCTGTTATGAAGTAGATAAATCACAAGTTTTATTAAAATAATTAGGGCAAAATGAGTTATTGTCCGTATGTTGCGAAATGTTACTTGTTCGATTGTTCCACTCACGTCTTCAATTATTTAGTCAGAGCGCCAGGCAGGGGCGGATCTTGAATTTGTGGGGCCCTGGGCTAATACTGCTTAGGGGCCCTACCTAATTACTCAACTAATTGCTATTTTGACAAGAAACTGTTTTCTGTAGTGATGTAGGTATATTCTATGCTAATAATATTATAAAGCGGAAGAGTTTGTTATTTAGTTTGTTTGTTTGAACGCGCTAATCTCTGGAACTAATGGTCCGATTTAAAAAAATCTTTCAGTGTTAGATAGCCCATTTATCGAGGAAGGCTATAGGCTATACTTTATCACGCTATCGCTAAGACTAATAGGAGCGAAGAAATAGAGGAAAATGTGGAAAAAAAAACGGGAGGAAATATATTTGAAAGGGCTTATTTGAACGCGCTAATCTCAGGAACTACTGGTTTGATTTGAAAAATTATTTCAGTGTTAGATAGTCCATTTATCGAAAAAGGCTATGGGCTATATTTTATCACGCTACGACTAATAGGAGCGAAGAAATAGAGGAAAATGTTGAAAAAAACGGGAGGAAATTAACTAATTTTATAATAAGCCCTTTCAAATAATTTCCTCCCGTTTTTTCAACATTTTCCTTTTGAAAAGGCTTATTTGAACGCGCTAATCTCAGGAACTACTGGTCAGATTTGAAAAATTCTCAAAAAAAAAATTTCACGAACTACTGGAGGAATTTTTCTGTTATTTGGCACAGATAAGAACGGACCAGTAGTTCTTGAGATTAGCGCGTTCAAATAAGCCCTGTCAAATAATTTCTCCCCGTTTTTTCCACATTTTCCTCTATTTCTTCGCTCCTATTAGTCTTAGCGTGATAAAATATAGCCTTTACCCTTTCTCGATAAACGGCCTATCTAACACTGAAAGAATTTTTCAAATCGGACCAGTAGTTTCTGAGATTAGCGCGTTCAACTAACAAACTGTAAATTCTTTTATTTGGTCATCGCACTGTAGGTCTTTTGTTAAATCGAAATTTATCGAAAGAACTGATAATTAATGATGACATTGTGGTCCTGTATTTATTTTCTATATAGTATATATACGACAACGGAGAAAGAACGCTCTGCTCCCCGTGTATTATATTTCTCTATGGCTCTGATTCACAGCTAGTGGTCGGCATCGTTGAAAAATATTTAAGATGGTATAGCAGTTTGGGAAAACATCAACAAGTTTCTTTTCATAAATTATCCAAAAAATTTCACTGCAAGAGGTGTAAGACTCAGTCTTATACTGCAGTAAGTAGTATTTTAACTGAATGCACTCATTCCTTATATGTTCGTCTACGGCATTTGGACAATGCGCCAACCTTATGATCGGATTTTTTTTAATTCTGGATAATTTTTATTATTGACAATATCGTCTATTGGTTTCAGTTCGGTTGGGGGCCCTCTGTATTCGCGGGGCCCTGGGCTGCAGCCCAAAAAGCCTTATAGTAGATCCGCCCCTGGCGCCAGGGATTGGTCTATTCCTACAGTAGAGCTACCGAAGCGATGCCACGATGCTTCTAAATCTATCGTATCGTACCAGATATTCACAATACTGCGAAATTATGAATATTCTCAAAGCAACTGATTGCGTTGCTGACATACTCGTTAAGTTAATGTAAGTCTTAAGATAACTTAAAATTTAATCAACGATAACTTTAAGCCGGTCTGGGGAAAATCTTATGATTCTAGGAATCTCTAAGACTTTCAGCTCAGACCACCCGTAACCACGGCTGAAAATCAGGCGAAAAGTTGAGAACGAGAAAAGTGCTTCGCGATAAAATCCCTAACTCATTAAAAGCAAACTGCAGTTAACAGTTTTGACTTCTCCTAGAGATATCTCTAGGAAAAGTAAAAAAAAGTTGAAAAAGAAAAGCACCTTCTTAAGAATTCCAGAGTAGCTGGTGTTTTTTTTTATGTCGGCGCCCCAGCCCATGCTGTAGCACTCGGTGCCCGCGGGCGGCATGATGCGGCCCAGGCAGGCGACGCCCACGTGCGGGGCCAGGGTGAAGGGCTCGCTGAGGATCAGCAGCGCCACGTCGTTGTGTGCATGGACTGCAAAATCATGATGGTTATTAGAATGTTCAACAAAAATCTACTTTAAACAGTATCTCCTTATCGTAGGACCACCTTTGGAAAATCTTTCCAAGAGAAGAGTCTTCAAAATCTTTTAGTCAATGATTAAGTTTCTTTTAGTAAATGATGAAGTTATCCGCATTTAAATATAAAATCGTCGAAATGAGAAACCTCCTCATTTTTTGAGTCCATCGATACCGATTTTGATATGGGTCGAGGGTGAAACAAAATTTAATGTATGAGCTACAATGTGATATTATATTATAAAAAAGGAGCTAAGCTAAATACTTGCAAGACATACGTTTCAAGAATTCGGGATGAAGGACAATTTTCTTCACAAGTCTGTCTTGGTGAGGGAGAACCTCCTTCGTGACTTGCGTGTCCCACTCTCCAGCTCTGCATTTTATCTGAAATAACAAGATAGGATTTACATCAGTAAATTAGATGAAAGAGATGTAAATGTGAGAAAAAATTAACATAGGACGCACAATCTTGTATCGATATACTTATGACTTATCGAAGGTTCCAAAACAAGTGCGTCATAATGTTAAAAATAAAAAAGTAAAAAAATCTCAAATAAAAACAAAAAAACAAGACATGGCTGTTTGTTTTCACCGACTGCCTCCTAACGCTTAGGCATCAAGCGGCGAGGGTACATAAATGCATCAAGATTTCATAAAATATGTTTGCGTATCACCTACGTCCAGGGCGTAAGAACTTTTGTAAAACATTTTTTTTCAAAAACATGTTTGCTTTGAGAGATAGATGATCCTAAGCCGGCCCTTAGACGATCAATTATTGTAATGTGCAATATAACGCTTCAACTTTATTGAATAGTTTATTTGATAATTAGATTGAAGGCGCACGATGTTCAATACTCCTAGACGTTCAATAATATTACGCAATAAAATTGCTCGTCTAGGGCCCGCTAAAAGACTGCTAGGGATCACTCAGCGTTAGGAGACGGTTGGTGAAAACTGGCATTAGTAATGTTACCTGTCCGGGGTTGTAGTCGTCGATTTTGTGGGCTGCGGTGATGACCACAGAGGGACTGATGATGCTGCCGCCGCCGATGTAGTCCTCGTTGTCCCAATCGGTCTTACCCGTTCTGGAAATGAGGAACACACGTGACACGATCACATTTCTGATAAGCTATTAGCCATTCTCTCTGAGTTATGACGATGACATTTTAGTACTCATGTATGTCGCGCCGACTTTAGAAAATTAAATTGGGCGATTTAAGATTGGACATCGTTTGGTCCGCTACAATCTACTTCACCTACCCAGGTGAAGTATGCCTGCGTCGTCAGTGCTAGTAGAAAAACAATGAATGGATTTAGTATGCTGCCCGATATGAGGATTTTATACGTGGGAGAGCCATGCTTCGGCACGAATGGGCCGGCTCGACCGGAGAAATACCAAGTTCTCACAGAAAGCCGGCGTGAAACAGCGCTTGCACTGTGCTTCGCCGAGTGAGTGAGTTTACCGGAGGCCCAGTCCCCTACCCTATTCCTTTCCCTACCCTCCCCTATACCCTTCCCTTCTCTATCCTCCCCTATTACCCTATTCCCTCTTAAAAGGCCGGCAACGCACTTGCAGCACTTCTGATGCTGCGAGTGTCTATGGGCGACGGAAGTTGCTTTGACCCGTTTGCTCGTTTGCCCCCTTATTTCATTTAAAAAAATCGATAGAGGCAGCCCGTTGCAAACTGCCGAAATTTATGAAAGTATTTTTGACAAAACTCACTTGAGTATGGCGACCATCCAGGGGAAGTCGGCGAAATCAGAGAAGTTCTGGTCGGTTGTCTCTCTGAAGGACAGGGCTCCAGGGTTGCTAATGCCGCAGAGCGCTGGCGGCTTGTAGGGCCCTGGGGGAGTCTTCGTGATCACCTTGCTCTTCTCGCAGCATTCCTCCAGGAAGTGGCATTCTTTACCCCTGTAGATTTCATTACGAACATGTTACAAACTAAGTAAGTACCAATGAATGTAACTTACGTAGTACTAACTATTCAGTTACTGGGACATACGAATGGCGACTGCTTAAATCTCATTTATAAAGGGTTTCCAACAGTTGGGAGATAACCCTGGCTATACGTATGCACGAGGTGAAGGTGTCACGTCTATCAAAGAAACAAAACCTAAGGGAAAAAAATTGGGATCATCATATTCTATACTACCATTTTTGTTTTGGAAAAATCCCACTCTTTTTTGGGCATCAAGCCTAAATCGTTTTTTATTACTAATAATGATTATGTTTCTGATATCTATATCAGAAACATCATCAACATCATCTAGGTTACAAAATTCTAATTGCCTATGATCCCTGATAATTGGGCTACTGAATTACAATCAATCAATAATCCGCCATAAGCTGAACATACCTGTAAGTGAAGACCGTAGTTGGGTCTATGACGTTCTGTGTGGGAGTGTCGCACTGCGCCTTCTTCACGCAGAACCCGTTCTTGCCTTCAGAGGTCGTGCAATCTGTCAATTAGAAAAAAACAGAAAATCAGTATATAAACGGCGGAGTAATCGTTGGACATATACCCCCTTACTAATAAACGCTGTTTAAGCTTTGAATAGTTATACAGTGTTTTGTTTTCTTCAATCCAACTAAAAATGTCACTTGTGTGACAGGAACAAAACACTGTATAACTATTCAAAGCTTATACAACGTTTAGTTCCGGTATCTAGATCACCTGCTGACTGACCGGCTGGAGGATGATGCTGACATTGAGCGAGAGCGCAGGGCTCTTACCGTCAGAGCTAACATGATCGCTCGACGTTTTGCCAACTGCAGCAGGGACGTTAAAACCACACTTTTTAAGGCGTATTGCCTTAGCATGTACACCTGCCAGCTGTGGATAACGTTTAAACAAAAGACGATGAGCCGTATAAGAGTTCAGTATAATGATGCATACCGAACTCTTATGCGGCTCCCGCGAAGCTGCAGTGCTTCGGGTATGTGTGCGGAGGCGGGAGTCCCTGACTTTTTTGCTATCATTAGATCTCGGGTGGCTGCATTTCGGCAGAGACTGCGCAGCTCTGGCAATAGGATACTCGCGGCTATCTCTGACGACTACTACAATAATCTAATGTACGTGCGGTGGATCTCTGTTCACATGAACCAGAACAAGAAGTGATTTTATGACTGGACACCCCTTTACAGTGTCAACATTATTTTATTTTTACATAATATTTTATATATTATGTAAAAATAAAATAATGTTGACACTGTAAAGGGGTGTCCAGTCATAAAATCACTTCTTGTTCTGGTATCTGTATGGGTACATTAATTATGCCTGAAATAAAGACATTTTATTTATTTATTTATTTTTTATTAGTAAGGGGGATAATCTACAAACATGGAACCTCCTCCTTTTTAGGGTTCCGAAGTCAACAAGGAACCCTTATAGTTTCGGTCTGTCCGTCTGTCCGTAGCTTTCCTTTTAAATTCAGCATAGTTCCTACTCCCGTGAATTTTTTCACATTTCCAGAAGCAACCGTTTAGCTGGTAGAATGGGGGGGGGGGGGGACACTGGACTCTTAACGATTTTTTTCCAGTTTAAAACTTAATCGTTCACAAATGGATCCCTAAATCGGAAAAATTATCTAAGTATAAATACTTATAATATTTTAAAAAAACCTATCCAACAACACCCCATGATGATGCGAGAAAAAAAATCATCCCCCGCCTCATGTGTAGGTAGGGGAAGTACCATAAAAATATTTTTTTAAGATTTTATGTACCATTTTGTCGGCATCATTAATATACTTACATGTATTCATGCCAAATTACAGCTTTGCTATTTATAGTCTCTAAGCAAAATCGCGGACAGACAGACGGACAGATGGACAGATGGACAGACGGACAGACAGACGGACAGACGTACAGACGGACGGACAGACCGAAATTTTAAGGGTTCCTTGTAGACTACGGAACCCTAAAGCAGCCCGTTATAACGTTAGCGCTATTAATACGTCGAAAATCTGACAGTGTTTACCACAACTCATGATTTATGTATAGGCATATTAGTCATGTCCTATAGGCGGTAGCTTCCTATGGCGTCCTAGGGGGGGCGGCAGCGTCCTGGGATGGCGGCAGAGTTCGTACATAGGGGCAGCAAAATTAAAGTGGCCTATACTCATAAAAAATATAAATCCGGCCCTGATTTACCATATTTCTGGTCATCGTTGAACTTGTTCTTGGTCTCGCTCGCGACCTGCTGCATCACCCACCTGAGGGATTTAGGCTCCTGGCAGCTCACGGCAGCACACAGGAGGCCCACGAGGGCTAATCTGAAATTCATATTTGATCAAATCTTTAAAACTTTACGTAGAGTCGACGCAAATTACCTAATAATCATTTTTATGATAATTAACATTATTCATAAACATTTCCCTACACCATGTCAATATTGTAACAAATACCTTAAGGTTCTTGTATGTTATATATAATATCGACCTTTTGTATTTAAACTATTTTATTTCTTTTCCGTAACTCGATTTATGGGGGTAGGGGTTCGCGGAAGACCAGGGACAGCGGCGACTGTCGCTGTCAAAACCTGAGCGGTCCCCTTTTCCTTATTTTTTGGCATTGCACTGCCATAAATATTATGTTGTTTAAATATGCAATTTTTGTTACTTTTATTTTAGGATAGTGCTTTCTTTTTTTTTCTCATTCTCTTATGTACACTTTTTTTTTCTTTTGTATTTTTTGTTTATTGTGGTTGTGTAATGTTAAAAATTGGAATAAAGATTTTTTTTATTTTTTTATTTTTATTTAATAATAATTGAAGACCATCAATCCCCATTATTAATTCCGGCCGCTTTCGCACAACTTCTTGCTTTAATCTAATCAGTTGTTCGCAGTACAGTTCAAAATCGATGGTCCTGCTTTTTTGTGTACCCAGCTTTTTTTAAAAGCTGTATACACAAAAAAGCTCGATACTTGGATGCCTCAATAGCTCACTGAAAGAAACCTAATGAACCGTGTACTCATTGGTGATTCTTTATTACGACGTAATGAAACCGAACCATTTTTGAAGAAGCTGATAACTGGTGATGAAAAGTGGATCACGTACGACAAGAACGTATGAAAAAGAACGTGGTCAAAGGCCGGTCAGGCTTCACAGACTGTGGCGAAACCCGGGTTAACTCGTAACAAGGTGATGATGTGTGTGTGGTGGGATTGGAAGGGCATTATTCATTATGAGCTGTTACCGCCAGGCAGGACCATCGATTCTGAACTGTACTGCGAACAACTGATGAGATTAAAGCAAGAAGTTAAGAGAAAGCGGCCGGAATTAATCAACAGAAGGGGGTGTGGTTTTTCACCATGATAACGCTAGACCTCACACATATTTAGCCACTCAGTAAAAATTACGGGAGTTTGGCTGGGATGTGTTAATGCATCCGCCGTCCTGACCTTGCATCTTCAGATTTCCACCTGTTTCGGTCGCTACAGAATTCCTTAGGCAGTGTCAGGTTGACATCACAAGAGGACTGCCAAAACCACTTGTTGCAGTTTTTTCATCAGAAGCCCCAAAATTTTTATAGCAATGGGATCATGTCCCTACTCCCTACCAACAAGACGGCAAAAGTTATCGAACAAAATGGCACCTAAGTATAATAATACTTTAGTCAATTGTAAATAAACTTTAAGAATAAAAAAAACCATTTGATTTTTATATAAAATGCGAAGAAACTTTTTCCCCAACCTAATATATTTTTGACTTGTTACTCTTCGATAGTTCTCATTATTCATATTTTTTTGTATATTATTACTCCTCTACTATTTGCCCTGGCTGTGTTTGGCAAGAAACCAAGAAACACAGCGACACGAGTATTTTACACATTTAGTATAGTATTTTCAGAACAACGGAATCCTTAACCTTACAAAAAAACATGTTTTAATTATTATAATTGCAGTATCTAAAAATAACTAATTTAAACAAAAAAAAGCGCCAACAGTAGGTATCTAAATGAATCAAAAATTATTAAAAAATCTTTCGAGACAAATGTGCAATAAACATTAATAATAATCTGTAAAACAGACCTCGAATAACGTTTAAATCATAAAAATTTATTGACTCCGGTTTTATCTTTTTATAAATACGAGAAACAAATAAATAATATCAACGCTTTAGAATTTAACCTTATGCCACTGCGATGATCCATAGAATTAGCTGATAAAATTGTAATTTATAATGTTATTGATGATTATTTATGATAATATTAATATTATAGCAAAGTAGCTTACTGTAGAACGGCCATTGGGGCAGCGTGTGGTACCGGTTCCGAACCGAGACTGCGGTCAGCACCACAAGATGTCATGAGGAAAACATAACTAGTTATAAATAATGTGACCATCCGTCCCGATTTCGGTGGGACAGTCCCGCTTTCAGGCCGTTTCACAGTGGATCGAATCGACAATTTCGGGGACATAGGGACCAATTTTTGTTTTTAAATTTTTTTTTGTGCCAATGGATAGAGCTAATTAATCTTAACAAATGTTATTCTTTGCAATTTTTTCTTAGGGTTATTATTTAAGTAGAAAAAAACATATTTTTAAATTTCTTGTATGGAAAAAAATATATAATCCCAAATTTTTGTCAAGTCCTGATAGATCCCGCGCTCAAACCTTTTTTTTTATATATTTTGGCTACATTGCTAGTATTATGTACCATAAATGTGTGCCTAAAGTTGCCACTCTGCCAGAAATAGCCGAAGAAAATTACAAAAGATTTAATTAGTAACTAATGACTTCTTAAAATTCCTTAAACTATTCTAGGCATATTTCATGCAAAATAATTATTATGCTAGTAAAACAATACTTATAATTACTTAAAATTAGAAAAAAAAAACTAGAAATATCGATTCCCCATATGACCCTCAATTCTTTCGACCTGAAGAATCTACATAACCTGGAAGAACAATTAATTCTACAGAACCCTGTCCAACTAAATCAAATATCTTCTTCACTGTACCATACAACGTTGCCCCTATACACGTTAGTATTTGGTATAGTTACAATTTCCCTTATTCTTATCATCCGACGTCGCCGCTTGCGTCGACAAAAGGACAGTGGTCTAAACGAGGGTGTCACTCCAACCAGCCAAGCTGATCAACCAGTCTACGCAGTTCCTGTAAAGAATCAAGAATCTCTGCCAGCAACTTTCTCGCTCAAAGTCCTCAAATAGTTGCTTCTCTGGGGGTGGAGGAATAACGCACGGACCCCTAAAGGAGAATGCTGATGCAGCCGCACGTGCCCGGTCAACGCCATCGCCTTCGAGGTAACACATCAGCAGTTTCAGCATAACCGCGTTTTCGTAATTATTCATGTTCTATCAAAAATTGTCATTCCATTCCGGTCTAGGATCGATCGCGGAACAATTATTGTAAATGAAATATAAGTTAGTTTAATAAATTTCTTAGATAATTTCTGGTTTTTTTTGGAAGCCCGGGCTGCCGAATTCGTAATTAATTTGAATTGTGTATTTTCTAACAATCGCTTACCTAATGATAATGAATCGAACAACATTCAAAATAAAGAGCTTAAGTAATTGCATAAGGGCTTATACCCTCATTAGCCAATCATTAATAGTTATAATTATCTTTGTTAGGTGTGGAAAATTATAAAAGGATCGTAATTGATATTTCAAAATTAGTTATTGTTTAAACGTGCTACTACATACATCGTATTTTCACAGTGTTTAATTTTCTTTATTTTGGTATAATGGACGGTCTTGTGAATAGTATAGATTTATTTATGGTATTAAGAGACCAATTGAAAAGTTTGTCAGATAGTAAAAAACTATTTGATTTTCTACAATCGAAAATAAATGTGACTGAAGAGAATAGTGCCGTGCTTAGAAAGTTCTGTACGCGTTTTTGTTCTAATATATGTGCCAGATGGGAAAAATGCAACCGAACATTAGCTAAATTTATTAAAAAAAATGGCGATTGGTTAGAATCGTCAATAAATTGGCCCCAAGAAATCAATTTTGATGTTATCAATACTGAACCAATAGAACTCGAGGTTTATGATAATACTTCAGACGCTTCCACATCTACGTTTACTCCGAGGAAACCTTTTGAAGATTTATGTGATCGACAAAAACGGAGACGTTTAGATGAAATAAATAAAAATCTTTCATTTTCTCCGGAAGAAATGTCTGCCATATCAACAAGGAGTTTATAAAATAGTGGAAACGAAGATATTTCAAAAATAATGAACCATTTACTCAATCATCCAGAAGATTTAAATAAAGTCAAGGCATGCTTAAACAACGATAAGGTTAAGAGTGATACGTATTCACCTGATAAGGCACTAGCTTTATTAGTTTCGCTAAAGTTATCAAAGTGGCAATATATAAACTTAAGAGAGTCTGCGAGTGAAAATGGTTCAGAGTTATATCCATCGTACTACAAATTGCAACAAGCTAAATTGAATTGTTATCCAGATAAAAAAGATTTATGTATTACTGAGGACGGGGCTTCAATTAAACTGCAAGCTTTACTCAACTTGACTGTATCAAGACTTTTGGATGCAATATCCATGGATTTGGACGCAACAATAAATTTAGAGCTTGTAAGTAAATGGGGTTTTGACGGAGCTTCTGGTCAAAGTGTGTACAAGCAAAAAGTAAACAAAGAATTTGAAGACTCCAGTATTTTTATGGCCAGTCTAGTACCAGTTAGGCTACAACAATCCGATGGAACTATTGTTTGGGAAAACGAAAGACCATCGTCCACGTTTTACTGTCGTCCATTAATGTTTCAATTTACGAAAGAAACCCAGTCCACTGTTATGTCAATTAAAAACAGAATAACAGAAGAAATAAAAGCGCTTCAGCCATCAAAACTGAATCAAATTGAAGTGTCTCACCAGTTACTTTTGACGATGATTGACGGAAAGATAACGTTATATTTATCAGAGACGTCGACAGCCGTTTGCGATATTTGCAAAGCAAAGCCATCGGAAATGAACAATATTGAACTGCTTGACCAAAAACACAAGAATGAAGAAATTCACCAGTACGGACTATCATCTTTACACTGCTGGATAAGGTGTAGAGTGCCTTCTTCACATAGGTAACAATAATTATTCTTATTTATCATACCTTAGCTATTAATTACTTTACAGCCGCAAGTCATTGTTCTTTTACGAAATATTCATTTTCAATATTAATAATGTCCCATTTTTCTTATGCAGCCTATCGTATGGATTTTAAAAAATGGAGTGGCAGGGGCGAAGATCAACAAAAAATTAAGCTTAGAAAGTTCGAAATTCAGCGAGCATTTAGAGAAGATTGCGGATTACTAATAGACCAGGTGAAACAAGGAGAGGGAACAACTAATGATGGCAATACTGCCCGAAGATTTTTCAGGGACGCAGAAACTGCAGCCCGTATTACTGGTATAAGCAAGGAATTAATAGAAAGGTTACATGTAATACTCCAGACTGTAGCATCTGGAGAGTGCGTCAACCTTTCTAAATTCTCCTTATTCTGTAGAGAGACTGCAGAACTCTACATAAATTTATATCCCTGGTATTATATGCCTTCTAGTTTACATAAGCTGCTTATACATGGCGCTGATATTATCCAGCATTTTGCTACCATACCTATCGGCAATCTGTCAGAAGAAGCAGCAGAAGCTCGTAACAAAGATTTCCGGAAATTCAGAGAGAGTTATTCCAGAAAATTAAGTAGAAAAGCCACAAATGAGGATATTTTACATAATCTTTTAATATCATCAGATCCAAATATCACAAGTTTTAGACCAAGACTATCAAAGCATAACAAAATAGCTCTCTCTTCACGGGCTAAAGAGCTTCTGTTAAATTTGCCGACAGAATCTGAGATAGAGTTCATTGACGTTAATGAATTACAGGATAATCATTCTGATAGTGAGCAAGCTTTTTGAGTTTTGTAAATTAAATGCAATATTTATTTAGAAATAATTTTATTACTTTTATTATAGTATGTATGGTATCGTAATTTTTATGTATACTCACTATTTTTTATTTTTCAATTTTATTATTAATAGGGAATATGTATGTACCGCTTAAATGGAGAAAATATTATTATTTGTAATCTTTATTGTTAAAAAACCATATTAATGCTATTTTTTTATGTTTTTTTCGATACTTAATAATAAAATTTAAGTATCAAAAATTGGATTTTTTTTTAATTCCTTCGCAAATTTTTAAAACACTACGCTATTAGCAAAACAAAACGAGATAGTATTATATTCCATGCCACACTAATAATAGCTAATGAGGGTATAATTAAAAGCCCTTATGCAAGGCTACTTAAGCTATTTATTTTGAATGTTGTTCTGTTCATTGTCATTAAGCGATTGTTAGAAAATACACAATACAAAAGATTATTTACTATTGTCAAACGGATTAGTTACTTGAAGTTAATGACCGATCACAATATTTACATGGAATCGATTTTTCTTTTTTTTTTCTAATTTTAAGTAATTATAAGTATTGTTTTACTAGCATAATAATTATTTTGCATGAAATATGCCTAGAATAGTTTAAGGAATTTTAAGAAGTCATTAGTTACTAATTAAATCTTTTGTAATTTTCTTCGGCTATTTCTGGCAGAGTGGCAACTTTAGGCACACATTTATGGTACATAATACTAGCAATGTAGCCAAAATATATAAAAAAAAAAGGTTTGAGCGCGGGATCTATCAGGACTTGACAAAAATTTGGGATTATATATTTTTTTCCATACAAGAAATTTAAAAATATGTTTTTTTCTACTTAAATAATAACCCTAAGAAAAAATTTCAAAGAACAACATTTGTTAAGATTAATTAGCTCTATCCATTGGCACAAAAAAAAAATTTGAAAAACAAAAATTGGTCCCTATGTCCCCGAAATTGTCGATTCGATCCACTGTGCGTTTGTCCCGCTGTCCCCCACAAGACGCAAAATGCCCCACTTTTCGCTATCAAGCAAGAATAATCATGTAATATATTTATAGAGTCGCTTAGGCCGTTTTTGACCGACTTCCAAAAAGGAGGAGGTAATACGTTCGGCTGTATGTATCTTTTTTTTCTATGTTCAACGATTACTCAGCCGTTTATGGTCCGATTTTCAAAATTATTTTTGTGTTGTCTAGGGTTTAGCTCTTATGTGGTTTAGCTCGAATTTGGTACCATGTTCACAAAAGTGGTGATCTGATTATGAGATACGTATGAAGCCTTGTCTTGTAGATAACTAAAAATAGTAAAATTATTACTTTTTTAGAAAAAATTTAAACCGACTTCCAAGGTAAAAACAATATTCTTAAAAATATGATCTAAAAAGTATGAAATAATTCTTATTCTTCAGTAGCGCAACAGAATTAGTTGAGGTTTAGTCGAATTTCGAAAAAGGCGCTATGAAGAATAAGAATTATTTCATACTTTTTAGATCATATTTTTAAGAATATTGTTTTTACCTTGGAAGTCAGTTTAATTGTTTTGTTAAAAAGTAATAATCGATAGGTCGAGGCCGTTCAGCGAAATCTTTTGCCAGGAACACTTTTGTTTACTCGTTCCCGTGTCGGCCGTCGGGTGTCCTACGAAGTCGATGTTGTCTTAATGGCAAACTTCTAATAGATTTGCAATCTTCTAATAGATTGTAACTAAACCGTCTTTTTAGGTAGAATTCTACGTCCTTAGAGATGACATTTTGGGTTTTTTTAGTGCGACTACCTAGATTTCCCGCTTTGATAAGAATATAATAATATGGTCACTGTTTGTCGATAAGCAACATCAAAACATATTATGTCCAATGTTTTGATGTTGCTTATCGACAAACCTTGTTTTGTTTATGTGTTGATAACCTTACTTATACTCGAATCCATAATAATATTATAATTTATAATTGCGAAAGTGTCTGTCTGTCTGTCTGTCCGGTACCTCATCACGCCCAAACTGCTGATACTTTGAGTCCTGGGATAGGACGTAGGATACTTTTATCAAAAATGTATGATTCAGCTGTACGATAAACGAAACTTATATAGTTTGCGGTTGCGGTTTTGCTATGACTATATTATAGGGCTTACAAAGCCGTAATTCGGCATGGATTAATGATGCCGACAAAATGGTAAGTATAAGTATATAAAACTTTTTTTATGGTAGGTACACACAAAGCGGGGATGATTTTTTTATTTCGTGTCCACCCCACCGTGTGGGGTGTCGTTGGATAGGTTTTTTTTAAATATTACGAGTATTTAAAAATCATTTCGCGATTTAGGCATCCATTTTTGAAATATGAAGCTTTAAAGTGGAAAATCCCCCCCCCCTCCCTCCGCGAACTCGGTACGGTTAACATCGTCTGACGTGCGCTCCGGGAATTAAAATCGTTTTCGGTGGTTAAAATCGTTAACTGCGTGCTGAGTGTGTGTAAAAAGCTAGGTAACGGTGTAATCTACGTTTACTGTAAGTTTTTGAACACATTTGCCCGTATTTTATTGGATTTAAACTCGGTAAGTAATTTCCTTTGTTCATTTTTAACAGTAAGGAATTGTAGGTAGGTAAAAATATTGTATCGTCGGTACCGCGCGCGCTGCGCCGGGCGCCCGGCCTTGCGATCAGCTAGTCATAAATAGTGTTATTGTTGTTGTTAACTTTGAAAACAAGACATAATGTCTAGCCATAATAACATGCCGCCAGATAAAAATACCAACCCATTTGAAAGAAGGGACGGCATACCTCGTTCCCCGCCAACTTCAACCGGCAAACGTTTGCTGTCCCAACTATCGCCTTCATCCGTGTCACCAGTCGAAAAACGTCACCAACCCATTAGGGACGAACCGCAGTCCCCGGTAATTTCATTATTAGACACTAGCAGCGCAGTCGATGATTCGTTTAATTACTGCGAGTTAGTCCGTGAAGCGTCCTCCTACTTGGGAAAAATTAACGAATTCGCTAACGACACTGTCTCGAGGCGCAATAACTTTGCCAATAAATCCGATATAATGAACTTAACACAAAAACTGACAACCATAGTTTCTCTTCTTGCCATTAAAAACTCGTCACTTGAAACCAAAGTCGCGAATTTGGAGCGAGATTTACTATCCGTTAAACTTAATCAGGTCGTGAAACCGGCCCCCGCGGCGACTCCGGTCTCTTATTCCGAGGCCCTCAAACTGAAACTCGCGAAATCGGTTCCCCCCGTCGAGACACGTAAACCACTCCCATGTGTTATAGCCTACCCCACGCAAGAAAAATCGGCGGAATTAAAATCGGCAGCTGAGACCAAGCAGGCTTTGATGAAGGTCATAAACCCGGCCGACGGTTTTCAATTTCACGGCGTTAAGAAAACAGCTAATTCGGGCGTGCTTCTGCGCCTCACGAGCGAGTCGCAAGTTAAAAAATTAAAGTCAGTCGAAGCGCTAAAATCTGCCGGCCTCCGTCTCGAGACACCCAAGGGGCGTAGCCCGCGCATCCTCATCAAAGATGTTCCACAACACATTACAGACGATAATTTTCTATTATCCCTGTACAACCAAAACGTAAACGGCGAAATTAATGTGACACAAGATCAATTCATGAGTTCGACAAAAATAGTAAGACGTCGTATTTTAAACAAAGAATACAATAACCGCAAATGGATAGGTATCGAACTAGACCCTAAAGTGCGTCAACACCTCATCGAAACAAAAGAAAAACTTTTTATCGACTGGGCGATGTGTCGCTTTGTAGATGACGTCGAACTCGTGCGCTGCGCTAACTGTCAACAGTATGGGCACACCGCTAAATTCTGTCGTGACACAAAGCCATGCTGTAAACATTGCGCTGAAGGTCATAGCTCGGATAGCTGCCCAAAAAAAGATAAAGACGACTTTAAGCCGGTTTGCGGTAGTTGTTTGCGATATAAAAAACCGACCGACCACCCCACAGGCTCCCCAGATTGTCCTACGTATAAGTCTAAAATGGAGCAACTTATTTTAACGACTCGGTATGGATAGTTTAAATATAGGACAGTTAAACCTCCACAATAATAAGCACGCAACGATAGAATTAGAAAAGTTGGTTTCCGATTACAATTTAGACTTGGTGCTCGTACAGGAGCAATATCAACTCGCGTCGCTACGGTCGAAGATAGTACAAATTAATAACCTAGCTCGCGCGGGTATTTACACACCTCAGTCTAGATTTTCAGTCACGGCCTTAACTAACCTTTCGACGTCGCACTGTGCGGTAGCCGAGGTCTCGTCTTCTCAGTTTAGATTTTACGTTGTAAGCTGCTATTTTCAGTACTCGGACTCCGTAAGTCCACATTTACATCAACTTCGCCGCGTATTACAATCTCTCGCGGGTAATAAAATTATTATTGGCGCCGACGTCAATGCATCCTCGCCCTTATGGCACGGCCAGCTTAGGTACACTGACCGCGACCGACGTACCGCTGTAGAAGACTTTATTGCGGAGTTTAACCTCCATATTCACAACACCCCCGATGCACCACCTACCTATAGTAGCCCAACGGGCGAATCGTCGATTGACGTCACGCTATCTAGCGCGTACGTCCAGAACAGATTAGGAATTGGCGTGTCCTTCCCGATGCGTCATGTAGTGATCACCGCTTACTGGTGTACGAGTTTTCTCGTGCGGTCCCGAGTGATACCGTAGTCAATTCTAATGACTATAAATACAATGTTAAGAACGGCGATTGGAAATTATTCCGCTCCCTCATTACCGCTCATGCCGGAGACTTCACTCGGCCGGATTTAAACGTCAATGAGTGCGCGGAAATTATGTCAAACACATTTGTTTACTGTGCCGATGTAGCCTTGGGTCGTAGACCTCTTAAAAAAGATCACAACTGTAAATGGTGGAACAGTAATCTTCTTAATCTTCGTCGGGAATTTAGAAGGGCCAGGCGCAAAATTAATAATCTTCGTAAATCTGGCCACGACCGTTCGGATGATAATTACATAATTAGTTTAAATAACCTACGCATTTCAAGGTCACGTTATCGCGCTGCCGTTACATTAGCGAAAAATAATATGCTGAAGAATGCCGCGAATAGACTGGATAAAGAGGGTCCCTGGTCCTCTTTATATCACGAGCTTAAACCCAGTAGTAGTAATGAGCCAAACTTTTTCTCAAATATTAAAATTAACAACTCTTACACTTGTAGTTTAGAGGAAACGGCGAAGGCATATCTAAACGTTCTCATTCCAGACGACGAGCCCTCCTTGGATGATGAACACCATCGCGACATTAGGAGTAGAATGTTAGACCCCATTCATACACCGGTCTCAGATGTACCAACCCCGGAGGAGTTTATTAAAATAGTAAACCTTTTGCCTATAAAAAAATCTGCGGGCGAGGATAAAATATCGAATATTATGATAAAGCAAGCGTGTTTAGCGGCCAATTCATCGATTCTATATGTTTACAACAGATGTATCGCAGAAGGTATATTTCCAAAAATTTGGCGTTCCGGTTGCATAAAATTAATACCTAAAGCGGGAAACAAACCTCCTGACGACCCAAAATCTTACCGTCCGATAACGTTACTGCCTTGCTTAGGTAAATTACTAGAACGTCTCATCGTACCTCGCCTGCTACCCGGTGGCCCTAAATTCCATAGCCACCAGTTCGGTTTCACCGCCGGGAAATCGACTGTGGACGCGGCGTTAGAAGTAAGAAAAATAGTTAATTTGTCGGAAACTAAATACGTGGTCGCTATTTCATTAGATATTTCCGGGGCCTTCGACCATGCCTGGTGGCCGATGGTGCTATTAAAACTAAAAAATCGAGGGTGTTACTGCAATATTTATTCTATAATACATTCTTACTTTTCTAACGGTCAAACTAAGCTTCGTCTAGGACATTGTACACATGTCAAAGATTTAACGTGCGGCTGCCCTCAAGGATCGGTAATTTCGCCTAAATTATGGAACATCGGATTCGACGATTTGTTAAGTCTTCCACTTCCACCGCTTTGTATACTAGTTGGTTACGCCGATGACGGGTTTCTTATCGTTCAAGCAAACTCGCGTTCCGAAATTGAGTCTAAAGCCAACAGTAGTCTTAATTTAATATCTGACTGGGGTAAGCGTAATCGTCTGAAATTCGCCGCGCAAAAAACTTACCAAATTCTTTTAAAAGGTTCCCTTATATCTTCCCCTAGCATTAAACTTGACAATATTAACGTTAAACGCAAACAGTCGCTCTGTTATCTTGGTTTTTACTTAGAAAATAAATTTACATTTTTAGAACATATAATTCAAACCGGTGAGAAAGCGAAACGCAACTTTTACTCCTTTACCAAAATATCTACTTCGACATGGGGCCTTTCATTCAAAACCCTAAAATTAATTTACACTGCTACTTACCTTGGTAGCATTTGCTACGGGGCCCCCGTGTGGGCCGACAGAGCAACTATCGGCGCGGCTCGTCGCAAGTTGCTACAAAGCCAACGTCTTGCTCTTATATTCTTGTGCAAAGCTTACAGAACCACAAGCACCGAAGCCTTGCCCGTGTTAGCCGGAGTTTTACCCGTTGACCTTGAGATTCAGCGTCGTGCGACAATGTACTATCATAACAAAAACATTGACAACCCGTTCTTTTTAAGCGCTCGCGATAAAAATAAAATAGCAAGATTGTTTGAACCTTTAGAAAACTCTTTGCAAAGCCTAATCTCCGAATGGCAGACGCGTTGGGACTGTTCCACCAAAGGGCGACATCTTTATAATTTTTTCCCTAATATTCGTGAACGACTATCCAAACATTGGATGGATATTGATCACTGCGTTTCTCAATTCCTGACCGGTCATGGAAATTTTAAGGCCAAACTCTACGGATTTAATCTGGTAGCATCACCCATGTGCGAGTGCTCGACCGAAGGCAACATGTTTGAACAAACAGCTCATCATGTTCTCTGGGAGTGCAGTCTCTGGCAGGACGAAAGAACTACAATGCTAAACAACCTACTCTGCACATTTGGTGTCGCATACTACGGTGATCTCGTGGACAGCGCTAGGAACTTCCGTGCCTTCAAGCGTTTTTGTCACAATTACTATTGGCAACAGTCTAACACAATAAATTAATTTAGCTGTAGCATAGTAGTCACTATTATTATTAACGTTAAATTCCCGTGGTGCTTCTCCCCTTCAGTTCTTTGACTTTCGGTCACTGCAACTTTGTGCTGTCTCCCGCTTTATATTGGGGAGGGAATCTGGAATTCTTCCTACTCCTCCTATTTTCTTCTGATTAATTTCGTTGCGGGTCCCAAGACAGCTTTAGCATGTCCCTCGGGCTCCCTGAGATCATATCAAAGGGTTTTCGTGGTTGGATGCCGCTGTCGATCCTGGCGACACAGGAGATACAGTGGTGGGAATGTGTGGTGGGCCAAAGCCCGTTAAAAAAAAAAAAAAAAAATTTAAAGTGGAAAAAATCGTTAAAGTCCAGTGTCCCCCCTTCTACCAGCTAAACGGCTTCTTCAGGAAATGTGAAAAAATTCACGGTAGTAGGAAATATCCTGAATTTAAAAGGAAAGCTATCACGGCAGAAGACTTAATATAAGTTATTGAGTAATTATAATAATAATAATATCTATGGACGCTTCACACCACATCAGCTTGGCCCTGTGGTAAGTACCTGAAGGACTTGTGTTATAGGTACAATTATAGTCAATCAACTAAAAAAAGTGTATTCTGAGAAATGTAAAGGCACTTTTCGTTCAAATTCCTTTGAACGTGACTGAGATGATGTTGTTAGTAGTCAGTAGTAGAATACGTTATAAATGGGGATTGTCCATTTTTTTTTAATTTTGTTAATTACAAAAACATTTCGAGGAATAAGGTCAGTGATCGTTTTTCTGTATATAAACGAAAAAAATACCCATTAGTTACTTATATTTTTGAACAAATATGTTTAACCTTTGTTTGACCTTCAATGGCGTTAAATTAGCAATAAATTCGACCAACATTACGTTTCGAACTTTTGGTAAGCTTCTCGTATCAGCTTTCACATAATGAGAACTTGTATTTGACGAACCAGCCATTATAAATAAGATTGAAAGGAAATTTAAAACATACTACAGAGGTCAATTGCGGCCGATGATGACGTCAGAGCGAAACTTTAAACATTTATTGCGAAAAAACTAGCCAACGAATTTCAAAAATTATTTAATTTATATTCTTTAAATACCCTATTTTAATGAAAAAAAAAAAAAAAGTACATGTGATTTTTTTTGGGCAATGCCCATTACCTATTAAGAATCCTTACCAGACGCCTAACTATGGGCACTGCAAGCTCAACAAACACCTGAACAAAATGGGTATTTGTAGCATAACGACTTGCAGATTCTGTGAGGAGGAGGATGAAACACCTATTCACCTTCTCCTCGACTGTCCTACTCTACTACAGAACAGGAACAGGCACCTTGGTCGCCACCAATACTCATCCACAGAGGAAATTCGTGGCACCAACATCAAACATATCGTTCAATTTATGAGCAGTATTGGGTTGGGGATGATACTCTAGTGCGAAGGAGTCACAATAGATCCTCATGGATCGCAGTGACGTCAGGGCTACAGCGACTTGCCTTCTTTAATAAAAAAAACACGTTATAAATCTTCGATCACTAATATACAAGATACACAGTCCGCGGCAAAAAACGACCTCACTAAAAGAGCACCAAACGCAACATTCTGGTGGACTTTCGATTTAGTAGTGCTCGAACGCTCCGCTGGGAAACATGTCCCAGTGCTCGTTCAACAATTGTAAAAATCAAATGTTTAAAACACAAAAACAGGATAGAATTTCATATTTCCGGTAAGTATTAATTTTATCCTAATGTATTTCATACAAATTGTATCGTAAATATTGGTATTTTGTTAAGAAATCAACAAAAAACAGTTTTAAAATTAAGTCGTAAATAAATCAACACGAGGTATAAACCATCTCAATTGCGAATACTCATACTAAAGGTACTTATCGTAGTTTATCATGCCCACTTGAAATGTTCGGGTAACACACTGTGTTTCTGTTCCATTTGGTGGTGTCGCTATTAATTATTATTTATTTTATTGAGGAATATTTTTTTTCTAGGTTTCCTCGAGATCCAGTTAGATGTGGAGATTGGATATCAGTTATAGCACGGCAAATATGCGAAGAATTTTTCAAGCCGACTTTAGCGAGCGTTGTATGTTCTAAGCATTTATATTCAATGTATACACGTATATTTTGGTTAATTATAACATTAAACATATTAGAACAACATATATCAATATTACAAGTAAAAAATAATTACTCCACACTTTATACATTAAACTTCGGTAAAAAATGGACTATTAAAATTATTACAATCAACAAAAAAATGTTGAGCAGTTCGACTCCACTCATACTTCACTTCACCCTGTTCCAGCGGCGAAGTGTGGCCGTAAAATTGAAGTTCTTTTTGGGCACTGTAATAATTTAAACTTTAAATATATACGCGGATGGTTTTATATAGGAATTTAGTTTGAAGCGTGCGTCGTTCGTAAAAATTTATTGCTTTGTAAACACGCATACGTACATTGTTTTATAAAAAGATCTTTAATAACTATGATTAAGGTTGATTTTAGATAAATGTATACTTTTTTAAACTCTATTACTCGGTGACAGATTTTCGAGAGGTTTTCTATGGGACTGTGTATCTTGTATATTAGTAATCGAAGTTATAAATACACGTAATGCACCACACAAAAATTATCAAAAACTAGCGGTACGAGGGCTGCTATTTATGTATCCGGAATTAAAAAAAGAAACAAACATATATCATTTAATATGGTTTTATTGCTTTTCAAAATATTCGCCGCGATGATCGACACACTTTTGCATACGCTGGAACCAATTTTCATAGCACTTTTTCCATTCTGATTGAGGTATCTCCAAAACGTGCATTTTGAACGCATCAACAGCCTCTTCGCGGCTCGAAAAACGTTGACCACGTAATTTGTTCTTCGCGTATGGAAATAAAAAGAAATCGTTAGGTGCCAAATCAGGGCTGTACGGCGGATGACCAGTCAATTCGATCTTTTGACCCTCCAAAAACTGAGTTGTTTCAGCTGAGGTGTGACAGCTAGCATTGTCGTGATGTAATATGATTCTGCGTTGTCGGTTGTCCTTTCTTATTTCTTCAAAGACTTCTGGTAAACAAATGGTCGTATACCATTCAGAATTAACCGTTTTACGATTCTCTAATGGCACTGTAGCCACATGTCCATTAATTCCAAAAAAACAGGCGACCATTTGCTTCAAAGTACTTTTTGCACGAGTAACTTTTGTTGGTTTCGGCTCATCTTGGAACACCCACACCGTTGACTGTTGTTTAGTTTCGGGGTCATATGCATAGATCCAAGATTCATCACCTGTGTAGATATTATAAACGGCTTTTGACGTACCACGGTTGTATTTTTTTATCATTTTTTTGCACCAATCGACACGAGCCCGTTTTTGATCGATTGTCAAGTTGTGCGGAATCCAACGCGAACATATTTTTTTTACAGCCAAATGTTCGTGTAATATCTTATGTATGCTCGTCATACTTATGCCTAAGGACGCCTCTATCTCGCGATATGTAACATGACGATCACGCATTATTAGTTCCCGCACAGCATCTATATTTTGTGGGACAACAGCTGTTTTTGGGCGACCTTCTTTATTTTCATCCGTGAGCATAGACCGCCCACGATTAAACTCACTGTACCAGTGATAAACAGTGGTTTTTGATGGTGCTTCATCTCCAAAAGTTGCGGTGAGTTGAATAAAGCACTGTTGTTGATTTAGCCCACGCCGAAAATCGTAGTAAATCATTGCACGAAAATGTTCACGCGTTAAATCCATGGCAAATGAAGACACGCAATTTTCAAAATGACGCCACAATGGAAAAATAATTGACAGTCACATGAAACAAAATGTATTCTTCAACCAAAGAGTTCTATTTTCAAATGTTGTAATTACTTTTTAAATATTGTTCTTGTAAGTGGCCAGTTCCGGATACATAAATAGCAGCCCTCGTACTACGGAACCCTATATTGCGCGTGGCCCGATACGAACTTGGCCGATTTGTTTTAAGTATAAAGTAATATAAACTATCATTTTTCATTATATTTCCTGCAGGCCTAGACAAGTGGCAAGCGATAATCGTAAACGCTAACAAAATGTATGCGATTTGACATCTAATCCATACTTCCATACTAATATATATTATAAATGTGTCTGTCTGTCTGTTACCTCTTCACGCTCGAACCGCTGAACCGATTTTGCTGAAATTTGGCATGGAGATACTTTGAGTCCCGAGAAAGGACATAGGATACTTTTTATCCCGGAAAAATGTACGGTTCTCCCGCGATAATCGAATTTTGGCGCAACGGAGTTGCGGGCGACATCTAGTTAAGACATGACAGTGGTCGACTTCTTCGTGGCGATATGATCCGTGGTAGGATTAACAATTCTTTAACACGTTCAGACCGGGGTGTACCACCGATGGAGCACGGAGTACTCGCTGACAGGGCGGGGTGTACCACCGGTGGCCACTTCAGACCTGACTTTTAATGTTCTAATAAATTCGTGCCGCCTTGAAAGAGAGTATTGTAATTACCGTTCCCGCCCTGTAAAATCGACAAAGTTTCATAGTGTAGCTCAGGAGATGGATATTATTTCGGAAAGTTAAAAAAAAACAGGATTGAAAAATTGTACCTACTTATTAGAAACAAAATATGACAAAATGACGATAAATGGTGCGAAATGCAAATTATTTCTGCTGGATCACAATATTAAGAAAATGTTTACTAACAGGAAAACTGAATCAAACAAGAAAAAAATTATAAAGACATTGATGGTACAAGACGAAAATTATTTTTGATGAGTCACATGCAGAGCAAAAAGTATTCACGCGTTTTGATTTTTTTCTAGCCATAACCGCAGATTCTGTTGTTGTAATACGGTCGTAACAAGGCCTGCATCTCTTTCGGGTATTTCTAAGCATTCCTTCGGTTTTCTCTAACTTATGTTTTGGCTTCCGTTGAACAATCGGCTCACCTTCTGCAGCGTCATTGGGTTGATTATCAGTGCTAGACTTGCTAATCATCTCTTTTATAATTTGTTCCCAGAATTCTGAAATACTTAGTTTCTTTCCTTCTCCAAATTTCTGGTGAATAACCCAAGCATTTACTAAAATTGTGCCACAAACAATCTCGGTGATAAGTTTGCGGTACCACTTTAGGGTTTTTCTAAGGCTGGTATAGTACGAAGCCATCTGATCTGATACATCCACGCGTGATGAGTGATGAGACAAAATAATTGACCTATTATAGGATTGTTAGATCGTTAGAAAGAGAGAAAACGGATAATTCGTGCATAATCGTTGGCCGTGTCCACCGGTGGCGCACCCCGCCCGGCAGCTTTTTCGGTTTATGGCCATATGAAGATTTGCCCCGTTTGGATAGTATATACCAGTTCATGAGGTCCCGGTCTGAACGTGTTAATCATCATCATCATAATAGAATAGAATAGAATAGAAATCATTTATTTGCTGAAATAAGGTACAATATGATGTTAAAGTAATATGATTAAGCTCTCTTATTTTGCCTTTGGGTGGCGTGCAAATTTTATACATTCTAATTTATAATTTATTTACTTATACTAATACTACTTATAATTATTTGTCCTTTTATCTTATTATATTTTCAAGTATACTATTTCTAATACTTAAATAATTATTATAAAGAACTTAATACAATAATATTATGTCAATTTGTGCTTTTTTTACATAAACAATTTAAATTTTAGATAATGAACAATATTTATGTCATGAATTATCATCTTATTTTATTTCGATATGATTATTATTATTATATTCTAATATAGATATTAATATGTCAATAAATTAATTAGCATTTATGGTTTCAAAGTCAATGTCAATAGTTATTAATAATAATAGTAATCATAATAGTCATCATTACATAAATTTCATTTATTTATTTAATTTATTTATTAATAAGTCATTACAAAATACATATTTTATAACTTTATAATAATTCCATTAGATACTACGATTCATTTCTTTATCATTAAAGTATTCATTGATTGTGTAATAGCATTTTTTTATAAGTAATTTAAATGTCAATTTATTAAATAGTATACAATTTTTATCTTTAAATTCATCAGGTAATTTATTATATAATTTTATTGCCATACAGTATGCACTATTAGAGAATATATTCTTTTTCTGAGTAGGGACCAGTAGTTTCTCCTTCCTTATTTGTCTTTGGCTCGATAAATTGTTCTCAAATAGATGGTAATGTTTCTTTACAAATTTTAACATTTCGAATATATAAAGGCATGGTAGCGGTAGGATACCATACTTTTGAAAAAGTGGCTTGCAGCTGTCTAATCTCCAAGCACCACTCATTGCTCGTATACAAGCTTTTTGTTTAATAAAGATTTGGTTGGCAGTTACAGAATTGCCCCACATAATTATGCCGTATCTCAATATAGATTCGACGCATCCGTAATATTAATACGCGAACGAAAAACTTTGTAACCCTTTTTACGAAAAATGGGGAAACGTACGTGCATGAAACTTTGCACAGTTATAGTTTATATGGTGAAGGAGTGCATCGAACTAATATTATTTTGAAATTATGCTTTTATCATACATTTTTTTACCAAATAAAACGTTACACACACTACAACACACACACACACGAGAAATGACAGATTTTTGAGTGACAAGCCTATACATACGAATTATACTCTTTTATTTATGGTTGAAGTCTGTTGACAACAAGGTGACAAATTGAAAATAGATTATATTTTTTTATTGAATCTAAGATACTATTAGACAATGCTTACACGGCCAGTCTGAGATCAGCTGCGTCCCAAAGACAAGTCAACAAGTCAAAGTCAATATTTTTTACAAAATTTAGGTAGTAGTCCTAATGTCGTTGAAACTAAGGTCGAATCTCGACCATTGGGCGATATCTAGTATTTATTAACCGACATCTAAAAAGGAGGAGATTTCTCAATTCGACCATATATTATGTTTCACAAAATAACAACATTTTACATTGATGTATAGAAACTATGTATCACCAGCTACTTCGGGTGCACCACAAACCGCAGTTTATCAGGCCATTGAAGTTTGCACAAACATGTACGATTTCCTTATTTTCTAAGGAAAATACATCAAAATCATTTAACACAAGCTGTTGTGCCCTGAACTTTGCTAAGCGGGGAGTGGAGCACCACGGTCCATGGGGTGTTAGCAGAAAAAAGGTGGTCAATGGTGCACAGAGTGCGAGTGAGCTGGAACAGGGTTCTGACTTCTGAAGCTGATAGGGTAGAGATTTGAGATGAGCTGCTATTATACGGGTGTAACAAAACTAAGCGATAATACTTCAGGGTGTGTAACTGTGTACTGTGTATATTATGTGTGATGTGTCCCTACACCCTTGTGTGGAGTTCACTGTAAAAGTAGCAGCGCTGAAAGAGAAAATTATTTTGGTGATTTGTGGGCAAATTCCTGAGGCTGGGGCGTATACGAAAGTTAAAAAAAGTTACTCTTTCAGAGCTGCTACTTTCACAATAAACTTTATACACGAGGCACGTACACTCCCTAAACTCTAAAGTATTATCACTATTTTCGTTACACCCTGTATTCTTCACGGTAAGTGGAGGAATCTCGTCTTGCAGTACCGGGCATTTTTGACAATTGCCAGATACCCTTTAACTTTCTTAGGACCTGTTTCACCACTTCCTGATAAAGTGCCGAATAGGCTGTCCACAACTTTTATGACAGAATCTCCATACTCTATCTGTCAAGTTAAGTGGTGGATAGCCTATCCGGCACTTATCAGGAAGTGGTGAAACAGGCCCTTAAAGACTTTAAACTCAGAGGGTGTCTAGCAGTGGAAAGCAACTGACAAAAATGTCCAGCACTGGAAGACGAGATTCCTCCACATACTGCGAACAATATAAGCTATGAAATTGAGCTTCCTGGAAGGTCAAGTAGACCTTCAGAACTGGAATCTGGGTACCTCATAAAGTAACCCGACCAAAATTCCATAGTTGCTGGTCGTTCTTACTCTCTGAGGTCACATACAGGTAAACTTTTAGTTTTCCGAAACTGAGGAATGTGTGGCTCTTGGTCCATACGAAAAAACAGAAAAATTCTTAAAGCGGCCGGTACGCTTGGAAGCAGTCTCTTCAAGGCAACCAATAGTTTCATAAGCTTGTACAACCATATAGACCTGTATTTGGTATAACTGATTACAATTACATAATATTTGAATATGTTTTATTTCAATAATATACAGTTTATTACAATCAAATAAAAACAAATTACTCACAAAGGAGCCTCTTCACAATGGTCTATGCTGGCCCACTACAAGCCATCGCCATTGGGTAGACGGGGTAGTAGTGTATGATGGCGGACGATGGCCAGTGTATTGCCAATTTGCCAGACAGTAAAGAGACATTGTGTTTTACACCAAGTGATCGTGGTCTACAGTTAAAATTCGCCTGCAGTAGGCCATTGTGGGCCATTGTGTACTGGAGGCTTAATTTATTAAACTTAAACATCGAAGCTATAATCCTTGATGCCCTCGGCTTCCATCTGCTCCTTGACCCAGGGGTGCATGCGGGGGATGTTCACGTACACCCCGGGGATGTCCTGCTCCCCGCACCCCATGCCGTAAGCCACCAGGCCGTATATGGCGTACCTGTGGCCCTCGCCGCATCCCTGAAAACAATCAAATTCTTTATTCAAACACAATTTAAACAAGCGAACAGAAACAAGAAGGAAATAAACGTGTGATACACTTTATAATAATTATGTCTTCTGATGCCGTGCTAAGTATGTGTAACGTCACAAATACGTTAATAGCAGTCAGACAAAGGGTGAAAATTAAACAAAAAACAATTTCAAATTCAAAAGTGAAGTCAGAAATCAAAATGGGCTATGGTATGAAGCTTCGCAATTGAAGTCGACGCCGCCGGTCACCGTCCACCGACCCATTGTCAAGTCCTTTATGATTTCGCTGACATAGGATTATTATCAAATACAAATTGCCTAAATATGCAATGGATACCCCAGATTGCCAGTGACATTTTAAAGCAACTCCTTGACTCTTGATTTAGCCTAAAGGGGGGGACAGACGTGCGAGTAAGTACGCGGACTTATGGCTCGACGATCTTAATCGCCTGTGTGTCAGCAAAGAACCGCAAGCCGCAAGCCGCAAGCCGCGAGCCGCGAGCCGCGAGCCGCGAGCCTGGGGGTATGATAATCCAGTATGAGCGATTCTCGTGTGTCACCGACGCGAGCCGAGTAAGTTCGCGAATTTAAAACCCGCGTACTTTAAGTTCGTACGTCTGTCACGCACTTAACAAAAACGGTCCAGTAGCTTTAAAGAAATAAACTTGGACGTATATGCTTGAACTAGATAAATGATTGGTCTCGCACGCGCGAGACCAATCATTCATCTAAGGGTAAGTATATGTTAAAAATTGATTTTTTTGCCTACCTTTACGGGACAAACTAGAGGCGATCCGCCGTCACCGACGCACGTGTCCAAGTCCCCCTTGCTGGCGGCGCACGTCAGGGAGTCATGGAGGGTGAAGTCCTCGTTCTCCAGTTCCCTCTGGTATGTCTTCTCGCACTCGCCATCCTCGACCAACTTCAGAGTAACCTGGAAATGTTGGAAGTTAAAGTAAAGTATGAAATTTCAGCTACGGAGTCTACCAAGTCTGGTAATGTAATATGGTATGAAATAAATGAATTATGAATTTTAAAAAAAACAATATCTTTAGGGAATTCTGCAAAGAGCGAGCTACATTTAAGGGTTATACTTGGAGCAAAGTCTTAAGACAGACTATCGTAATATTATTTGTTTGTGTGTGCATCCTCATGGGTTTCGTAATTAAATAAATATCGTAGTCTCGAGAGAGACTGTCACAAATGAGTTTAGGTCGAACTCTTTTGCGATAGTCTCAAGACAGACAACTTAAATGTAACAATAGATGCTCTAACCTTCTTCAGAATAGTGAAGTATTCTTGGTCTCGTTGGGTGTCCCCGCCCCAGCCCATGCTGTAGCACTCAGTGCCCGGGGCCGGCATGTCGGTGCCGAGGCACGCGACGCCTACGTGGGGCGCCAGGGTGAAGGGCTCGCTGAGGAACAACAGCGCTACGTCGTTGTATGAATCCGCTAAAACAGGAATGAAAGCTTCCGTTATACGTAGCTATCAGCCGAATTCAGAGACTGAGGGCCTGTTTCACCGCTTCCTAATAAAGTGTCGGACAGTTTCTCCATACTTTATCTGTCAAGTTAAGTGGTATATAGCCTATCCGGCACTTATCAGGAACTGATGAAACAGGCCCTTACACTACAGAGTTATTTTAATAAATCACTTCCACACTGGTTTCGGTGACGGTGGCCGGTATCTTTGAAAACAGGCCAGTTACACAGGACTCCAGGAGTAATTTTATAGTACCTAAATGTGTGCGCAGTACACAAGAGCACTCTCTATTCGTTTACTCTCATAACTCAGTGGGACGGAAGCCCGACACGACTGGCGAGAGATCATGTGCAGGATCGACATTTTACATGCTCGTCCGACGCTTGGATCATCTTGCCAGACAATCAGGTGATCAGCCTGCATTGTCCTAACCAAACTTGAAAATAACTTGTTTCCAACGCGGGAATCGAACCCATGACCTCCGAGTCAAGAGCCGCTTTATAACCACTACTTAGACGTTATAGGTACAGTAGAAATGCAGTATCAACGAAATTGGAAAGCAAGGATAAGCAATAAGCGTGATACTTAGGGTATACAATACAGATGCTGGATAATATGACGCTATCATGTGTTCTTTGCTTGGGCTTAGCTTTCTCCTTCTCTTCTGCCCTTGCCCACATTTTTCTAGTTAGTACCAATTTGTGAGTAATAAATAGTTATATATCTATCTATCTGATTGATGTATAAATTGCCGGTCCCAACTTCCAAGACAGTTTTAGCATGTCTCTCGGGCAATTCATCGCGATCATGCAATGAAAAATGTATCAAGACTTACATGTATTGTAATCTTTGTGGATAACAATTTTCTTCACAAATCTGTCTTGGTGTGGGAGGTTTTCTTTTTTGTTATCAGTGTCCCATTCGCCGGCTCTGCATTTAATCTGGAATATACAACTTGTTGCTTATATTAGGGCCTGATTAACATCGGTACGGCACCGTACGCGCCGCATTTCGTGTACTATGCGGTGTGAATTTCAGACATCTAACTTAGCCATCGAAACAAGCGAATGCTAACAAGTAACAAGCACTGTTAGAATATAATTTCGCTTGGTTGTCTTTTCAGCACCTATTTACTATTTACCTCTTCTGGTTTCCTGTTTTCGACTTTGTGTGCAGCTGTTATGACTACGGATGAGTGGATGATGCTTCCACCCCCTATGTAATCCGTGTTCACCCATTCGGTCTCGTCAGTCCTGCTAAAAGTTGAATATAATTTCTAATTATACTTTTATGTAAGTACCCTTATAATCTTATGCAAACTTAAGAATCCTATTTTACATCTTTGAAAACACAGAAGTATTAAAAGATTTTCGAGGTAATAAAATTTAATTACGATTTGTGAGTCAAATTACATTAAATAAATAATAAATAAATAAATAATTTTTTTATTAATCAATTTCGTTACATTTTTTTACAATGAGAGGGACACAATATGTATTTATGCAAGGTATACTGATAGGGAAAACATTGGCAGCCGTACTAGTATGAACTGTGTCACAGCTGCCTTTGTTTACAGCACAAGGTATCTCAGTTTGTAGTAACCACACAAAGAGTTTTACCACATTACAACGTCGCAAAGCGTCGCGTTTTTAAATGACCCCTTTCCAAAGATATAGGAAGCCAACAGCTGACAGGCAGGAAAAATTGAAACGCCCTGCAAGGTTGCAATGTTAACTCACCCTCAGGGACCTATCAGACAGAGAGCGGTCACGCGGTCAAGCGTTCAAGCGGTCTGCAGCTTTGCGTACTCTTGTGTTGTGTTTTGTTATATTATTTAGGGTTCCGTACACAAAGGGTAAAAACGGGACCCTATTACTGAGACTTCAATATCTGTCCGTCTGTCTGTCCGTCTGTCTCCAGGGTGTAACTCAAGAACCGCTATAGCTAGACTTCTGAAATTTTCACAGATTGTGTATTTCAGATTTCTGTAACCGCTAAGTATAACAACAAATACTAAAAAGAAAATAAAGTTAATATTTAAGGGGGGCTCCCATACAATAAACGTTATTTTTTTGGTCTTTTTTACTCGTAACCCGTAATGGCAACATAATATAAACACTTGAAATTTTCACAAAATCCTCAATTATAATTACTTTGATATTAAATAATAAAATTAATATAAAATAAATAATTAAGGGGGCTCCCATACAAAAAACACATTTTTTTCCCTATTTGCGCTCTAACGGTACGGAACCCTTCGTGCGCGAGTCCGACTCGCATTTGGCCGATTATAGTATAGATATACTTAAACACGGGGCGTTCTGACCGAGTCAAAATTCCTCCTGTGTGACTGACCAGTGACCGCTCAAACGCAGAACGCTTGAAGTGCTTGAACGCGCGACCGCTGTCTGATGAAGGAGTGAGCACACTGAGACGGGGCGCAGCGGATTTCCGCTTCCATACAAATTGTATGGAGGCGGATTTTTACGATGAGCCCCGGCACGCTGAGCCCCGGCACGGCCCGTCTCAGTGTGCTCACTCCTTAAGTGATAGGTCCCTCAGCATCTCTAGAAGTTGTTTTTCAGCAGTCACGTTCTTGCCAGCTTTATACACTTACTTGAGTAGAGCCACCATCCAGGGGAAGTCTCCGAAGCCGGCGAAGATGTCCTTATCCTTGCCGTTGTACTTCATGGCACAGTCGCCAGGGTCGCTGATGCCGCAAAACTTCGGCGGCTCATACTTTTCCATTACGTCCCTTCCACAGTGACCTTCGGTGCCTGAAACCAAGAAACAATAAGACCTTTGTATCCATTGTAGATATTTACGCACGCGGCGTTTTACGACTCTGGGCGACCGCCCAGGGCACCGGGAAAAAGGGGCGCTGAAGGCAAACAAAAGGGGTGCCATTTTTTTAAGCACTACCAGCACCCTGGGCGCACAAAAAATCTCGCCCAGGGCGCTGGTAGTGTTAAAACCGGCACTGTATTTACATACTTAGTATTCCCCGCTAGCACCTGTGATCTTCTGTACCCTCTCGAGTGCGAAGCATAGTTACCAATTACCATATTTACCAATAAGGTAAAGGTAATCCTGTCTGCAGTCAGGATGACTAGAGTCAATCTAATTTTGTTTACGGTGTAAGGTATTTTTATGTGAAATTAGAAGAGAATTATAGCCAGAGTATTTCTTTAGGGTGGGTTGCACCAACTAACTTTAGCTATACCTGTAACTTTAACTATAACTACAATGCAAAATGTTAAATCTTTGGTTAAAGTCAAAAATGGATGCCATATTTAACCATAACCTTGAGCTCAACAAGGCTTTAAATGAACGTGGCTGTTTAAAATACTAAAAGGTATTTCTTAAAACTTAAAGGCTGTAAAGCGTTACAAAATATATAATTTATTCATTTTCACAAGTTGCTGTTACAAGCCATTTTCCTAGACAACAAACACATTTCTATTGACAACAGTATTATTTTTAAATCTAAAGAGGTACGAGGGCTGCTATTTATGTATCCGGAATTAAAAAAAGAAACAAACATATATCATTTAATATTTTCCGATTCCGAGATTCCAATTATATATATATATATACAGGGTGTAACAAAAATAAGTGATAATACTTTAGGGTGTGTACGTGTTCCTTGTAGAGAGTTCACTGTGAAAGTAGCAGCGCTGAAAGACCAAAATTTTTTTTCACTTTTGTATGGGGAAACTCGTGACGCTCGAACCCTTGCCCATACAAAAGTGAAAAAATTTTTTTGTCTTTCAGAGCTGCTATTTTCACAGTGAACTCTCTACAAGGAACACGTACACATCCTAAAGTATTATCACTTATTTTTGTTACACCCTGTATATGTATATATATAAATATATATATATATATATTTATATATATAGCGTCCTATGGCGTCCTAGGGGGGCGGCAGCGTCCTAGGATGGTGACAGAGTTAAAGTGGCCTATACTCATAAAAAATAATAAATCTGGCCCTACTAGAGAGTAGAGATGCCTAGCTAGAGTCGAACTCTACGGTACATTGTCTACAACGTGCACTTTATGATGTTAATTATTATTGTTGTCTAATGGAAGAACACTGTACAGTGTACACATCTATTGTGTCCAATTATAATTATTAGAATCAATTGTTTTTCCGATGTTGATGTTATGATTATAATACGATTTGATTATTTACTCGTATTATTACTAGCGACGAGTTAATAATCAAAACAATATAATTATTTTACAAGGACAATTCGTTAGTACTTAGTAGTTAGGTAGTAGATACTTTATAAAGTACTTCACATAGGTACTTAGGACTCGATTATAGGTCATCGATCTCACAGGACCAGTGACGGATTAAGATTACTTGATGCCCTAAAAACTTAGTAATTATTTTCTAGAAACTTTTTTAGCTGAGGTTTTTGGTGAAGACTAAGTGGTGAGACGTGATGCCCTAAGGACAGATGTTTTTTGTCCTTCTTCTGGTGACGTGATGCCCTAGGCAATTGCTTAATTTGATTAAGGGTTAATCCGTCACTGCACAGGACACTTCAGAAAAGTTTCTTTATTACCTAGATTTCTGAATTCTGATATTCTTAAATCTTATGTTAACAAGAACCGAGTCCTGTTTAAATTATAATATTATTGTAATGGTTAGCACGCACTTAATGTTTTGTATTTCTCGACATTTACATGTGACTTAGAATAGTACTTAATCCTATCCTACTAATATTATAAAGGCGAAAGTTTGTTTGGATGTATAGATGTATGGATGTGTGGATGTATGGATGTTTGTTATTCTTTCACGCAAAAACTACTGAACGGATTTTAATGAAACTTTACAATAATATAGCTTATACATCAGAATAACACATAGGCTACAATTTTAACCGACCGTTTTCTTAGGTTCAACGATTACTCCGCCGTTTGTTAACCGATTTTCAAAATTTTTCTTTTGGTATATAGGGTATCATCCCAATTTGGTATTATATTCACAAAAGTGGTGATCTGATGAGGGATCCATAAGTAATCGAGGGACCTCCTCAAAATTTATAGGGAAACATGTGGTGACTTCGGTTTCGTGAGAAGTATTCTAAGTATATGCTACCAACAAGTAAGATTTTGCACCGAGGTATACCTGGTATACCGTGGTTCGGAAGGTGCTGAGAGAACTCCTGATTCTTTATAGATACAAGTTTGGGAGTTTCGGCAATGTTTTAAGAACGGAAAGCTTAAGCTACTATGCAAATTACATTTATCATCATCATCACTACCATATTATACCATGCATCGTCCCATGATTATGAGCCTGTTATTGGTACTTTTCATAGTCTTTTAGATCGAGATTCGAGACTCGAGTTTGTCAAGCGATAATTAAAAAAATCTATACTTATAATATTATAAACCTGAAGAGTATGTTTGCTTGAACGCGCATATCTCAGGAGCTACAGATCCGATTTAAAAACTTATTTCTAATTTCAGTGTTACATAGCTCATTTATCGAGTAAGGCTATATTATTATCACGCTACGACTAATACGACCGAAGAAACTCAGGAAAATGTGGGAAAAACGGGGGAAATATTAGAAAGGGTTTACCTCACGAACTACTGGAGCAATTTTTATGGCAATATTTGGCACTTATATAGAGTAGACCACGTGAAGAGAGTATAGCTATTTTTCATGGGAAAATGTACGGTTTCTGTAAAATTCCCAATTTACGCGGGCGAAGCCGCGCGGGACATCTAGTACTTTAATATAGGCAGAGTAGACAGAATAATTATAGGTAAGTGCTTTATCAATTGTTATTTTACATATTGATTATTAAAACTTCATAAACTCATGTATACTTTAATAATCAACGAATATAGCATGTCGAAATTCTCAGCGTAGGTACTTATTTGTTTTCGTAACTTAAGGCTAGGTTATTCCAAATTCACGTTTCTAGAATGAGTAATTTTTAAAGAAAGCGTCATTAAAAAAACTGAAAAATATATACATGTATAGATACATCTTTTAACTAGTGACTTTTACGGTTAGAAACACAATACAGATAATTTTACTCGATAAAAAAAAAATCCGAAACAACCTCGATTTTAAAAACATTTTCAGTTTTATAGGACTTACAGGGACTCAATCAAAAAATAATTTGGATAGTTCGATTACTATTAAAATTTTACAGGGAAATGTACGGATACATGTTTAGTTATACTATTTTTTATCTAAGTAAAAAGGTTTTTTCTCCTATTTCGCCCTATCATGGACGCGGCGATCGTCGTAACCGCCACTGTACAAGGCGCGCTGATATGAATGTTATTTTAATGTCTTTTACGTCGATATTCGCACTGACAGACATCGGCCTGCTAATTTAGGAATAACCTCCCCTTAATACGATAACTTAACAAACAAGAATTCAAAGTGCATTGTAATGATACTAATTTAAAGTGACCGTGCGCGTGAGTGTTAACTATGTTAACAAGTTTGTTTATATTTTAGTCGGACTGCTCCCAGCCAGTGTATGTCATTGGTGTTTGCATGTTTTATTTTACTGTGGGTTGATGCCCGCTACAAGTCGTACGTGCAATTTTTTTGTCTGTGGTTGTTGTGGTTATTTTTACCAGTGAAGTAAACAGGTATAATTTTTATAATTATTCTAGATTCATCCATGCAATATGTATGTAGGTTTTTCTGTGCTTACTTGATATCTTGAATGTAGGTATAACTTTAGGGTTACGACTTAATATGTGTTTTATTTACTAACTTATTTACTTTCTATGGCGTTAGTGTTATTTTCAAACACAGTTAATAACTATTAAACTTAAATGAATTATTATTTATGACAACAACTTTAACTTGTTAAGTATTTCTGATGATTAAAATTTAATCTGTTTACAATTCTCTCGATGTAGCGGTAAAATCGATAAAAAGTGAAAGTGAAATATATTTTCATAAATTATGTAGTTGGTTAGTTATCCTATTGAGAATTTGCTCGATAAACATTGCGAACGTGATTTGTTTAGAAAACACTTCCATTTTAAGTGCTAAGCCAGGGCTTATTATCATAATATTACTTATATTAAACCCTGTTAATTTAGCAATCATTAAGTATAATATCGACGATTAAAGACTGGAGTAAAAAGCAGTAACTAAGTAGGTACCAATATTTTAATTTTTAGCTTGTACAGTTACCAATTTCTCATTTATTATGTGCTTGACTATATTGACACGTAAGTGCAATGCACAAGCGTTACCGTAAAAAAACTTATTTACAACCAGACCCATTATTACTTAAGGAAAAATGATATTATTAACATATTATTTTGTGCCAACTTCTCATTAGTAAATACGCAGTAAAGATGTCTCTACAGACTACACTAATCACTTCTAAACCTTTAAGATAAAACCCGAACAAATGTTTTTAGGGTTCCGTTCATAAAGGGTAATAAGTTAATAACGTAATAGACATTGTGTCATTGGATATGTTATCCTTGTTGAGTCTGTCCTTATAGTCTGTCTTCAGGTTCTGTCTCAAGAACCGCTATAGCTAGACTGCTGAATTTTTAACAGATTATGTATAGCAGCTGTTGCTGGCTGCTATAACAACAAAATATACTAAAAACAAAATAAATGAAATATTTAAGGGGGGCTCCATACAAGAAACTTGATTTTTTTGCTATTATATGCTCTGTAATGAAACGTTTGATGAAATGTTTTCAAAATACTCAGTTATATATTTACATTTTAATAATTATTAATAATAATATTATAATTTTAAAAAATTAAGGGGGCTTCCATACATACAATACAATTTTTGGCCTACTTTTGCTTTAATATTTAACTGTACGGCAGTACGGACTACGGAACCATTCGTGTGCGAGTCCGACTCGCATTTGGCCAATTTTTACTATATGGACATTGGACATATCGAGTATAGTATATCGAGGTATGAAAATATCGATGAAAATGAATTCGCATTGCGCGTGGCCAGCGCTCATCCCGGGGGTCCTGGGTTCGAGTCCCGCAGGCGGAACAAAAAGTTTCCAATGTTCGTGGGTCTTGGATGTGTATTAAAATAAAATTTCAAAAATCTTAAACATATTTTATGTATAATATTATAAAAAATCCAGAAATATATCGATGCAATGAACATTTTAGTTCTAATACGATTCAACAGATGGCGTTTTATTTTTTACTTCATTGTAACATAGAACTAATCATACTTATTAGTTAGTATGTTTTTGTTTATAGTTTTTAATACGTTAAATAATAAATAAATAAATAAATCTTTATTTCTCAATAAAATCACATACAATATTATTATGAGGCATCCCCATTAAGTAAATAATTACTTGTGTTGGGGATGTCTCGCTCATTCCCTCAGTTACTTAACAAAATTGAGAAACAATAACATAAGAACTTACATAATATATACTATGTACTAATTTTAATAACAAAAATATAATGACCAGATTCATCATGCATAAAATCCGTTTTGTAAAATATACATTACATATTATGTTTTTGTTTATATTAATTTATACTAAGCTCTCTTCCTGTATGTGTGTACAGTGTATGTGCGTGTTTATGTGTATGTGTACGTGTGTGTGTATGTATGAATGTTTGTTCCTTTATAGTCAAACTACTCTTTTAAGCAAATTCTCTAGGTCATCATATGTGATAGTTTTTATCCACTCATTTAACGACACTTTACACTCATGCAGAGTATGCGGAAAGATATTTAGCTTACGATTTATTAAATTATAAAGGTAAGATGATTGAGCAAGATATTGACGTCTAGCGAATTCGGTACGTACTGGACAAACAGGAATAACATTAGCACTCCGTCTTCTATTACTAGTGGTAGTCGTGGGTCGGTCTTTATGCAGGCTTAGAATTACATTAAATACGTATAATTTTCTAACCGTGAGGAGGTCGCTAAGAGAGTAGAGGGTGTGAGTACTAAATCTATAGAGCTTGAAATACATGACCTTAATTAGTGATCTTTGAGCTTTTTCAAGGTCAAGGAATCTAGTCTTTGTCGCACCACCCCATATTGGTATGCAGTATGTAATAACCGATTGCACCAGAGAAACATAAATTTTATTTAGAAGTTTACTAGACATAACAGTTCTTAGATTTCTAAATATCCAAATAAACTTTCTAATTCTTGAAATTGTAGTGTCTATATGCTCGTGCCATGACAGTCTTTGATCTATAATAACACCGAGATATCTGGTAGATGTTACTTTTTTGATCTGATTACAATTACAGTTTATATTATCATAGATACCACAAGAATGGATTCGAAGTCTGAAGTCAGAAGTGGGTTGGGATCTAGAGCTCGGGGTGAAGCAAATAAAATTACTTTTGTCAGTATTTAGCGTAAGTAAGCTCTCCTTCAACCATTTAGCAATTCGGGCGAGTCCCTCCTCAGCTATCTTTTTTACTGATTCCCATGAAGTTCCAAAGAAAACTATAGCCGTGTCGTCTGCGTAACAAAAGATTTTTCCGTTTCGGATGTAAATCCTACACATACTGTCAATATAAATCAAAAACAGAGTCGGCCCGATAACGCTTCCTTGAGGAACGCCAAACGTTACATCCTCTTCAGAACCGACAATGTTATCAATCTTGACAGCCTGTTTTCGTTCGCTGAGGTAGCTTATTAAAAGAGATAGTGGTAAACCTCGTAGACCAATAAATTCAAGTCTTTTTATAAGAGTTGGGATGGACACTGTATCAAAGGCTTTTTTTAAGTCCAAAAATACAGTCAAACATTTATATCCCTTATCCACTTTCTCAATAATAAGAGATGACAGTGCTTTGATCGCATCTTGAGTTGAAAGTCCTTTCCTAAAGCCGAATTGGAAATCGGAGAGAATGTTATTTCTATCTAGAAAGCTTATTAGTCGGTTATTCAAAAGTTTCTCTAGGATTTTGGAGAAAGCTGGTAACACTGAAATAGGCCTATAGTTTGCAACATCGTGTGTGTCACCATTTTTGTAAACATATATTTTGTAAACATAACGTTAGAATATTATGTTTAATAATATTATCACTTGGTATAATAATAATCAATCTATCTTATCTTATAGAACTCCTACTGCATTTCTAATCCATACTATCCATATTATAAATGCGAAAGTATCTCTGTCTGTCTGTCTGTCTGTCTGTCTGTCTGTCTGTCTGTCTTGCTTTCACGCCAAAACTACTGAACCGATTGCAATGAAATTTTGTACACAGTTATTCTAGAGTCTGAGAAAGGACATAGGCTACATTTTGATGTGGGAAAATATCTTATTTCCATGAAAATATCGATGAAAATGAATTCGCATTGCGCGTGGCCAGCGCTCATCCCGGGGGTCCTGGGTTCGAGTCCCGCAGGCGGAACAAAAAGTTTTCAATGTTCCTGGGTCTTGGATGTGTATTAAAATAAAATTTCAAAAATCTTAAACATATTTTATGTATAATATTATAAAAAATCCAGAAATATATCGATGCAATGAACATTTTAGTTCTAATACGATTCATTAGATGGCGTTTTATTTTTTACTTTATTGTAACACTAGCTGTTGCCCGCGACTTCGTCCGCGTGGACTTCAGTTTATAGCGCGCGATGTCAACAAAATTGGTGTCAAATGCTTTTATAAACAAACCCTGGTACCCCTTAAATCAATACAGCTGTCCAGTGTGCACAATATAAGTATTTCATTTTTTTATATTAAACTTTATATTTTATGCCAAATTTTAAAGCTTATTTAGCCCCCCAATTACACAACTTTACCCATAAACTATTTATCATTGATAGGTTTAAGGTTACGTCACTGCACAGATAAAGTACTGAGTTATTTAATACCTACCGTAGAATAGATCAACAATCGAAAAAAATCGAAACTTAGATGGAAGATGATACCACCTCTTATAGAAAGACTTTTGAGCAAGCGTCAGCGCGATGTAGAAGACGCACGGCGCCATCTATTATGAATTTTTGGAACTAACTTAATTTGAACAAATTTACGCATTTTCATCCCCTTACAAACCTTTTTTTCAGTAAAAAAAGTAGCCTATGTCCTTTCTCAGGCTTTAGACTATCTGTATACAAAATTTCATTACAATCGGTTCGGTAGTTTTGGCGTTTGGCGTGAAAGCGGGACTGACAGACAGACAGACAGACAGAGATACTTTCGCATTTATAATATTAGTATAGATTATGTGCACACTGCACAGCTGTTTTTGGGTATTTTGATTAATTAAGGGCCGCGCTACACAGGAATGCCAGCGGCGAGGCGAGCACTTTCATCGCTGCCATTCCGGTGTAGCGCGGCCCTAAGAGGGGTACCAGTTACCAGGGTTTTAAAAAGTTTTTAAATTTAACACAAATTTTGTTGACACCGCGCGCTATAAACTAAAGTCCACGCGGACGAAGTCGCGGGCAACAGCTAGTTATTAAATAAGATATGAACGTTCAAAAACCCAAAAAAGGCCAGATTTTCCGCTGTGTTCAAACATCCAGAAAACAGATTTGGCTAGATTTTCCAAAAAAAAGTAAAACATAGGAACACAGTTCAAGCCTTTCTTTAATCTTTAATGAAAAAAGTATTTAAATCGGTTAAGGAATGGAGAAGGAATCAGGGGACAACGAATCATTGATTTTCTGCAGTTGTCTATCGCGTTCTGCGGTATAGGCTTGAGGTAAGGGAGACAGCTATATAGATATTACACGTACTTTTTTTTTCATTTTTCTAGCCCCTGGTGTATCCTCTTAACTACTAAGTATATGCAATAATTTTTGTAACTTTTCTTTACTAAAATTAAGATGTACTTACCTTAAAATACCTTAAATGGTGCGAAAAACCCACAGACGACCTTTATTGTATTTATAAATATTTTAATCATCTGAAGACTGAAGCTAACTTAAGACTTTATTATTTGGACCGAAACCCGACTCTACATTATAAGAAGCGGTTGCTTAGCCTGTGAAGTTACATACCTTCACTACCTTAAACATACATATACTCGAATAATTACTTCCTGTTGACTGTAGGTTCTTAACTGCATAAATATTTCCGGTACGGTTAAAGGAAATAAAATGCTGCTTTGCTCCTGTGCTCAATACTAAAATACGAGAAATGCTAAGAGAATAATATTATAATGCTTATCTTATATCTTTAAACGAGCAATTCTTGTATATATGTATATACTATATTATAATTAATTGGAGTCTCGGAATCGGCTCCAACGATTTTCATGAAATTTAGTATATAGGGTTGCGGGGGCGATAAATCGATCTAGCTAGGAATCGTTTTTTTAGAAAATGTAATTTTATTCGTGTCTTATCGAATACCGAGCAAAGCTCTGTCAAATAGCTAGTATTTATTTATACACTTACATTCTAATATATTAGCTATATAAATGCGAAATTGTGTCTGTCTGTCTCTAAACCGATTTTGGTGAAATTTAGTATGGTGATACTTTGAGTCTTGCGAAAGGAAATAGGATACTTTTATCCGGGAAATTTGTACGTTTTCCGTGCGACAAACGAATTTTAACGCAACGTAGCGGCTGTCATCTAGCTATTGATAAAACTGTGACCTTTGAAAAACAATGAGTGGACTCATTACTTGCATTGTAGCCTTGTACGAATTAGGCACTGGCGCCAGCGTTTTTGTTGAGTACTTGTAGAGTTCCAATGGAACTATTATCACAGTCTACAACTTCTACTAATATATGTGGCTTAAATGCTCAACGTTTAATGCTTTAACTACAGCAACGTTTAGCACAACAAAGCACTATCAAACAAACCTTTTCATTATTAATGAGTGTAGAGCAGTTGTAGTGTGTTGTAGAGTGTTGACTGTAGAGAGTTTCTACACTCATAAACTCTACTTACCTACTAGCACTAACTGCGTGGTAAGACAAACATACAAATAAATAAGTTTGATTTGATTAAATATCGACACTAATATTATAAATGCGAAAGTGTTTCACGATACAGTTAATCAATAGTACACTTCTGCTTTGTACGCCCCTGAGCGCACTATCTTTGTAAGTCTTGACTGATTAGGGACTGAAAGTCATCCTCTTTGGGACTGAATCACTGACCTCCATTATACAAGTACGCTGGACTGATGATACCCTTTGAAATGACAGCTATTTTTTGTGCCTATTTGAAGCGGAATCAGCGACAGCAACAGATTTAGTTCTCTTCCCCCGCATTGGCAATAAAATAGGCACAAAGAGCAGGTGAGTATCATAAGTCCAACGTACTTGTATAATGGAAGTCAGTGTCTTTGAGACTGAATACTAGTCTGACAACCAAAAGTGTTGATAAAAAAAATTACCTGTCAGTTTTGAAATAGCTTCGAAACAAACTGGTACGGAATTCATAGAAAAATATTTAAAAAAAAACTCATAAAACAATATTACTTTTTGATCTCATTTAAAATTATTGTTAAACGTTTCAAAACCTACCTAACGCCTTTTACATGCTGTCTATTCACATTCCACCCGACTTCAAAAGCTTAACATTAAGAACCCTGCTTCTTTCAGAGCCGTAAGAAGTTTCTTCGGATCCCTCAAGATAATATTATGAGTATACTGAGGCGAAGTGTGTGCCTCTCGCAATACGTGGTGTCGACCAGGATCAAGAGTATCGGATCGCACGTAGGATGCCCGTCCTCTAGCCACCAGTACCTGCCCTCGGCGTACCCAGCTTTATCCTCCAAAACCGAGCAAGTCGAAAAAGTAGAAAAAGGTATGTATTTTTAAGAACCAGCAGGACGATTGCCGTTCTTTCGAATTCGGAAACTTTACCGTGCGGTCATTGGTCAATGCCTAGCACCGCGAGCGTTTATTGGATATCGTGTGATGAAGTTTCCGAATTCGAGATTGCGCATTGTGATTCGGCGGTATCCAATCACGAAAATCTTTTGATCTCTAAGCCCTAAGAATAGGCTGAAGCTGATGGGAGAAATTAAAGATAGTAGGAGGAGTAGAAAGTTCATTGACAGTGATAAACTGACCATTAAGCATTAACTATCCTAGTATTTGGCGAGTGCTTTTTTTATAAAATAGGGGGGCAAACGAGCAAAAGGAAAAGATATAGGGCCGATCTCGGGCAAGTGCTCCCGCCAAAACTCAGACTGGCCCAGAGCCCCGAAGATCATATAATAAATGCCTTCCTCGAGTTCCAGGCAATAATAAGAGCAAACAAGACCATAAAGCTCTTGACCTGCAATAAGATCATGCAGGCCTATCAGCGGAAAAATCAAAAGCTGTTAGAAGTGAGACTCGAGGATGCAAAAGCTGCCATATACGACAATGTCACCTCAACAATAATTGCCGGGGCGATGACAGGGCAGTATATGGCGGCATTAAGTGCCGACTGCGGATTCGTGGTTCTGGACGAGGATGAGACAAAACGCACGGGAACACTCAAATTTATCACAAAATCTGAGGATCCAATAGTGGTAATAGCGGAATGTACCAGAATAATGCTGGAAGACAGGATACTAGAAATGGCAGAAGTCCTATCTGGGGACCCCGAATCTAGCATGGACTGGGACATATTCGCGAAACCTATCAACTACTCGTGGGTCAATGGGGTTCCTGGATGTGGGAAGACAACTTGGATCATTAATAACTTCAATGAGGAAACAGACGTTATAATAACAACTACAATCGAAGCAGCCGAGGATCTAAAGCAAAGGCTATCGCTACGAACTGGCAACAAAGTTAAAGATAAAGTTCGTACCATGGCCTCTTTGCTGGTAAATGGGACAAAAGGAACCTACAAAAGGTTGATAGTTGACGAGGCCCTCATGAACCATTTCGGCTCAATCGTCATGGCGAATCAGTTAACAGGCGCCAACGATGTCATCCTCATTGGAGATATTAACCAACTTCCGTTTATAGAGCGTGAAAACCTCTTTAAACTTAATTACACTCGTCCAAACCTGGTAACCAGCATCACCCAGGAGTTGTCTTGCACACACAGGAGCCCTATGGATGTGGCATACGCCTTAAACATGGTCTATAATAACATCTATTCATCGAAGGAAATTGTGCGGTCCCTAAAGCTAATGAAGTATACAGGAGCGAGAATACCTAAAACCGATCTAAATACCCTGTATCTTGTCCACACACAAGAGGAGAAAGCAGCCCTCACTAATACAGGCTATGGATCGGGAACGGACTCTCGCGTCCTCACAATCCATGAAGCTCAGGGATTAACGAGTCCTTCGGTGATCATCATACAGACCAAGTCCCGAAAGCTGGCAATCCATGACAGCGTTCCTCATGCAGTTGTAGCTATATCCCGGCACACTAACACCTGTGTCTATTACACTGACACTGATGGAGACGCTGTGGCAAGCTTCATAAAAAGAGCCACGGAGGTGTCAACCGAACACATAAAAGATTATAATATAAAAATGGCTATAAAAGACAGGAACGATAAAGTCCTAAGCCACATGGCGGGTAGATTCGACACAGAACGATATCTTTTTAACAACCTAGAAACTCCACCCAGCTTGAGTGACCCCTCTCCACCAAGCCAATGTCACAACATATCATAAAATCTAAGGAAATCGGAAAATGTCGGATCTACTGGCCGCCACACCGACTGGGACCTCACCGTTCAAAACATTAATATTATTATTATGCAATTTATAAAACAATAAATGTATATATATATTTATTATATGTATAACATATTATACTCTATTCTATTAAATATATATATATATATATATATATATATATATATATATATATATATATATATATATATATATATATATATATATATATATATATATATATATATATATATATATATATATATATATATATATATATATATATATATATATATACACATATATTAAAAAAAAAAAAAAAAAAAAAAAGTGTCCATGGCGTGATGGACCACAATTAATTAAAATTCATAATATTATTTCAATTATCCTTGGTGCGAAAAATCTAAATAATAAAATAACAAAAAAGGATATGGACGAACAGTCTATAGACGGCCCCAATTTTATAATAAAAAAAAAAAAAAAACGAGCAAAAGGTTAACATCATGGAAAGCAACTACCGTCGCCCATGGACACTCGCAACATCAGAAGAGCTGCAGGTGCGTTGCCGGCCTTGTATTCACCAGCTTAATTTTTTTCCCAGAACCAGAATCCCGGGTGCGTTTCCCGGAGGTATGGCGCGACCGGTTCAGCGCCGCCATCCAGCTCACCTCCACGCCTGAAGCCCGCAGCCTCACCTGCCTCTAACATGTACATAATATACATACACGGTGCTCACAGCTCTGTTTTATTCGACACCAAAATCCCCGCTGTTCCTGAATTGCAGCACACGTCATAATACCTAGATACGTGTAAGGGCCGAAACACATAACCGCGTTGCGGCACCACAACGCCAAATTTGGCGGAATTCAGTTTTTTTTACGAGTTTTGAATTTTTTTGCCGCCGATTTTTGCGGTGCGGTGCCGCAACGCGGTATTGTGTTTTGGCCTAAAGGCCAAAGGGTTGTATAGTGTTTTGGCCTAAGAGCCAAAGGGTTGTCTCTTTTACGCGCGATCCTTAGATCGATAGACAACGAAAGTGAAGTGTTCCGCGCGGAAACCGTACATATTTTCGCAACAAAAACTATACCATGTCCTTCCCCGGCTTTCAAAGTATTTCTAAACCAAATTTTATCAAATTCGAATGCAGAAGTAACTGATACAACGCTTACGGACACTTGCAAAAGGGAGGTCACAACCTTGTTCTCTAGCTTAAAAATCCCCTAACCTTCTATATTCAGAGCCTCCGGCATGATTCTAGTTTCTTACGCTGGCTCCTCTCGCCGGGTTAGTTCCCGAACCGGTGGTGGGCACCAGTAGTAAGAATACATATTTTGTAAAAATTTATTCTGAATAAAGTTTAAGGGCCTGTTTCACCACTTCCTGATTAGTGCTGGATAGGCTTTCCACAACTTTTTTTTACAGATGGAGTATGGAGTATCTGTAAGATAAGTTGTCGATAGCCTATCCGGCACTTTATCAAGAAGTGGTGAAACAAGCCCTAAGGCTGCGTTTCCATTGAAGCGGAGCGGAGCGGTGCGGAGCTTAGCGGTGCCGAATTGACCAATCACCATGCTCGAAATCTTTGCAATCATTCCGCTGGAATAGCACGATTGGTCAATTCGGGCACCGCTAAGCTCCGCTCCGCTTCAGTGGAAACGCAGCCTTAGTTTTAAATATGATATAATATTTACGCTAGTCAGCTTAGGCTCATATTTTATTGGAGCATGGCTCTCCCATGCTACCAGAACTCTGTTAACAAGACAATCCCAAAATTAGCTAAGAGTGTAGGTACTCAGTAGCAGGTTACCGTTGCCAATCCGAAAAAGTGGCATTAACTGTATAACGGACCTTACAAATTGGCATTGAGAAATTCAGAAACAACAAAAAATATAACTAAATTCTGAGTATTTATTCATTCTGCTGACTACAATAATCGAACTGGGTATTCGGTAGCCTTTCGGCGACCATCTGATCCTTCACCCACTGGTACACTTGGGGGATGTTCACGTACACTCCAGGCACGTCCTTCTCGCCGCAGCCCACGCCGTAAGCCACCATGCCGTACACCGCATACCTGGTTGACTTCCGAGACGGATCCTGGAAAAAACGAAAAGGTAGTCAAAATTAATAATATTTAAATAAACCGTTATGCTAAGTACTCACATACGGTTTTGCTCGATAGTTTTACTCCAAATCGAAGGAAATGACATATTTGACATATTTAATTCCATCGAGCCGGCTCGAAGCGAGCGTTCGAGCTGTCAGTTTTGGCGGTCCACACGGTGGTTATTGCTCGATTTGGAGTTAAACTATCGAGCCAAACCGTATGTCAGTACTAAGCATTACCGTTATCACGAAAACTCATGTTATTTGCATACAAACTACTACGCAAGAAGTAGTGAAACCTACCGGCAGAGGACAGACAAGCGGTGACCCTCCGTCACCGACACACGTGTCCACGCCCCCCTCGCCGCCGGCGCAGGTCAGCGAGTTGTGCAGGGTGTACGTGGAGCCTAGCTCCGTGTTTTTCAGGTTGATCTCGCACTGCTTGTCACGGACTAGCTTTAGGAGAATCTGAAAACAACATACGTATTGTATTGTTAATGAATTCTGATCGAAAAAGAACACATTCTTGTGTTTGTGACTTTATAATATCATGTTAAGATACAACTAGGACCACTTGCGCCAGACTGAGCCATTGCTATTCATAATTATTCAAGACGTGAGTCATGAGTGGATGAATAGGGTAAGTAACATGAAAAAACTTCCCTGTTATGAAGTAGATAAATCACAAGTTTTATTAAAATAATTAGGGCAAAATGAGTTATTGTCCGTATGTTGCGAAATGTTACTTGTTCGATTGTTCCACTCACGTCTTCAATTATTTAGTCAGAGCGCCAGGCAGGGGCGGATCTTGAATTTGTGGGGCCCTGGGCTAATACTGCTTAGGGGCCCTACCTAATTACTCAACTAATTGCTATTTTGACAAGAAACTGTTTTCTGTAGTGATGTAGGTATATTCTATGCTAATAATATTATAAAGCGGAAGAGTTTGTTATTTAGTTTGTTTGTTTGAACGCGCTAATCTCTGGAACTAATGGTCCGATTTAAAAAAATCTTTCAGTGTTAGATAGCCCATTTATCGAGGAAGGCTATAGGCTATACTTTATCACGCTATCGCTAAGACTAATAGGAGCGAAGAAATAGAGGAAAATGTGGAAAAAAAAACGGGAGGAAATATATTTGAAAGGGCTTATTTGAACGCGCTAATCTCAGGAACTACTGGTTTGATTTGAAAAATTATTTCAGTGTTAGATAGTCCATTTATCGAAAAAGGCTATGGGCTATATTTTATCACGCTACGACTAATAGGAGCGAAGAAATAGAGGAAAATGTTGAAAAAAACGGGAGGAAATTAACTAATTTTATAATAAGCCCTTTCAAATAATTTCCTCCCGTTTTTTCAACATTTTCCTTTTGAAAAGGCTTATTTGAACGCGCTAATCTCAGGAACTACTGGTCAGATTTGAAAAATTCTCAAAAAAAAAATTTCACGAACTACTGGAGGAATTTTTCTGTTATTTGGCACAGATAAGAACGGACCAGTAGTTCTTGAGATTAGCGCGTTCAAATAAGCCCTGTCAAATAATTTCTCCCCGTTTTTTCCACATTTTCCTCTATTTCTTCGCTCCTATTAGTCTTAGCGTGATAAAATATAGCCTTTACCCTTTCTCGATAAACGGGCTATCTAACACTGAAAGAATTTTTCAAATCGGACCAGTAGTTTCTGAGATTAGCGCGTTCAACTAACAAACTGTAAATTCTTTTATTTGGTCATCGCACTGTAGGTCTTTTGTTAAATCGAAATTTATCGAAAGAACTGATAATTAATGATGACATTGTGGTCCTGTATTTATTTTCTATATAGTATATACGACAACGGAGAAAGAACGCTCTGCTCCCCGTGTATTATATTTCTCTATGGCTCTGATTCACAGCTAGTGGTCGGCATCGTTGAAAAATATTTAAGATGGTATAGCAGTTTGGGAAAACATCAACAAGTTTCTTTTCATAAATTATCCAAAAAATTTCACTGCAAGAGGTGTAAGACTCAGTCTTATACTGCAGTAAGTAGTATTTTAACTGAATGCACTCATTCCTTATATGTTCGTCTACGGCATTTGGACAATGCGCCAACCTTATGATCGGATTTTTTTTAATTCTGGATAATTTTTATTATTGACAATATCGTCTACTGGTTTCAGTTCGGTTGGGGGCCCTCTGTATTCGCGGGGCCCTGGGCTGCAGCCCAAAAAGCCTTATAGTAGATCCGCCCCTGGCGCCAGGGATTGGTCTATTCCTACAGTAGAGCTACCGAAGCGATGCCACGATGCTTCTAAATCTATCGTATCGTACCAGATATTCACAATACTGCGAAATTATGAATATTCTCAAAGCAACTGATTGCGTTGATGACATACTCGTTAAGTTAATGTAAGTCTTAAGATAACTTAAAATTTAATCAACGATAACTTTAAGCCGGTCTGGGGAAAATCTTATGATTCTAGGAATCTCTAAGACTTTCAGCTCAGACCACCCGTAACCACGGCTGAAAATCAGGCGAAAAGTTGAGAACGAGAAAAGTGCTTCGCGATAAAATCCCTAACTCATTAAAAGCAAACTGCAGTTAACAGTTTTGACTTCTCCTAGAGATATCTCTAGGAAAAGTAAAAAAAAGTTGAAAAAGAAAAGCACCTTCTTAAGAATTCCAGAGTAGCTGGTTTTTTTTTTTATGTCGGCGCCCCAGCCCATGCTGTAGCACTCGGTGCCCGCGGGCGGCATGATGCGGCCCAGGCAGGCGACGCCCACGTGCGGGGCCAGGGTGAAGGGCTCGCTGAGGATCAGCAGCGCCACGTCGTTGTGCGCATGGACTGCAAAATCATGATGGTTATTAGAATGTTCAACAAAAATCTACTTTAAACAGTATCTCCTTATCGTAGGACCACCTTTGGAAAATCTTTCCAAGAGAAGAGTCTTCAAAATCTTTTAGTCAATGATTAAGTTTCTTTTAGTAAATGATGAAGTTATCCGCATTTAAATATAAAATCGTCGAAATGAGAAACCTCCTCATTTTTTGAGTCCATCGATACCGATTTTGATATGGGTCGAGGGTGAAACAAAATTTAATGTATGAGCTACAATGTGATATTATATTATAAAAAAGGAGCTAAGCTAAATACTTGCAAGACATACGTTTCAAGAATTCGGGATGAAGGACAATTTTCTTCACAAGTCTGTCTTGGTGAGGGAGAACCTCCTTCGTGACTTGCGTGTCCCACTCTCCAGCTCTGCATTTTATCTGAAATAACAAGATAGGATTTACATCAGTAAATTAGATGAAAGAGATGTAAATGTGAGAAAAAATTAACATAGGACGCACAATCTTGTATCGATATACTTATGACTTATCGAAGGTTCCAAAACAAGTGCGTCATAATGTTAAAAATAAAAAAGTAAAAAAATCTCAAATAAAAACAAAAAAACAAGACATGGCTGTTTGTTTTCACCGACTGCCTCCTAACGCTTAGGCATCTAGCGGCGAGGGTACATAAATGCATCAAGATTTCATAAAATATGTTTGCGTATCACCTACGTCCAGGGCGTAAGAACTTTTGTAAAACATTTTTTTTCAAAAACATGTTTGCTTTGAGAGATAGATGATCCTAAGCCGGCCCTTAGACGATCAATTATTGTAATGTGCAATATAACGCTTCAACTTTATTGAATAGTTTATTTGATAATTAGATTGAAGGCGCACGATGTTCAATACTCCTAGACGTTCAATAATATTACGCAATAAAATTGCTCGTCTAGGGCCCGCTAAAAGACTGCTAGGGATCACTCAGCGTTAGGAGACGGTTGGTGAAAACTGGCATTAGTAATGTTACCTGTCCGGGGTTGTAGTCGTCGATTTTGTGGGCTGCGGTGATGACCACAGAGGGACTGATGATGCTGCCGCCGCCGATGTAGTCCTCGTTGTCCCAATCGGTCTTACCCGTTCTGGAAATGAGGAACACACGTGACACGATCACATTTCTGATAAGCTATTAGCCATTCTCTCTGAGTTATGACGATGACATTTTAGTACTCATGTATGTCGCGCCGACTTTAGAAAATTAAATTGGGCGATTTAAGATTGGACATCGTTTGGTCCGCTACAATCTACTTCACCTACCCAGGTGAAGTATGCCTGCGTCGTCAGTGCTAGTAGAAAAACAATGAATGGATTTAGTATGCTGCCCGATATGAGGATTTTATACGTGGGAGAGCCATGCTTCGGCACGAATGGGCCGGCTCGACCGGAGAAATACCAAGTTCTCACAGAAAGCCGGCGTGAAACAGCGCTTGCACTGTGCTTCGCCGAGTGAGTGAGTTTACCGGAGGCCCAGTCCCCTACCCTATTCCTTTCCCTACCCTCCCCTATACCCTTCCCTTCTCTATCCTCCCCTATTACCCTATTCCCTCTTAAAAGGCCGGCAACGCACTTGCAGCACTTCTGATGCTGCGAGTGTCTATGGGCGACGGAAGTTGCTTTGACCCGTTTGCTCGTTTGCCCCCTTATTTCATTTAAAAAAATCGATAGAGGCAGCCCGTTGCAAACTGCCGAAATTTATGAAAGTATTTTTGACAAAACTCACTTGAGTATGGCGACCATCCAGGGGAAGTCGGCGAAATCAGAGAAGTTCTGGTCGGTTGTCTCTCTGAAGGACAGGGCTCCAGGGTTGCTAATGCCGCAGAGCGCTGGCGGCTTGTAGGGCCCTGGGGGAGTCTTCGTGATCACCTTGCTCTTCTCGCAGCATTCCTCCAGGAAGTGGCATTCTTTACCCCTGTAGATTTCATTACGAACATGTTACAAACTAAGTAAGTACCAATGAATGTAACTTACGTAGTACTAACTATTCAGTTACTGGGACATACGAATGGCGACTGCTTAAATCTCATTTATAAAGGGTTTCCAACAGTTGGGAGATAACCCTGGCTATACGTATGCACGAGGTGAAGGTGTCACGTCTATCAAAGAAACAAAACCTAAGGGAAAAAAATTGGGATCATCATATTCTATACTACCATTTTTGTTTTGGAAAAATCCCACTCTTTTTTGGGCATCAAGCCTAAATCGTTTTTTATTACTAATAATGATTATGTTTCTGATATCTATATCAGAAACATCATCAACATCATCTAGGTTACAAAATTCTAATTGCCTATGATCCCTGATAATTGGGCTACTGAATTACAATCAATCAATAATCCGCCATAAGCTGAACATACCTGTAAGTGAAGACCGTAGTTGGGTCTATGACGTTCTGTGTGGGAGTGTCGCACTGCGCCTTCTTCACGCAGAACCCGTTCTTGCCTTCAGAGGTCGTGCAATCTGTCAATTAGAAAAAAACAGAAAATCAGTATATAAACGGCGGCGTAATCGTTGGACATATACCCCCTTACTAATAAACGCTGTTTAAGCTTTGAATAGTTATACAGTGTTTTGTTTTCTTCAATCCAACTAAAAATGTCACTTGTGTGACAGGAACAAAACACTGTATAACTATTCAAAGCTTATACAACGTTTAGTTCCGGTATCTAGATCACCTGCTGACTGACCGGCTGGAGGATGATGCTGACATTGAGCGAGAGCGCAGGGCTCTTACCGTCAGAGCTAACATGATCGCTCGACGTTTTGCCAACTGCAGCAGGGACGTTAAAACCACACTTTTTAAGGCGTATTGCCTTAGCATGTACACCTGCCAGCTGTGGATAACGTTTAAACAAAAGACGATGAGCCGTATAAGAGTTCAGTATAATGATGCATACCGAACTCTTATGCGGCTCCCGCGAAGCTGCAGTGCTTCGGGTATGTGTGCGGAGACGGGAGTCCCTGACTTTTTTGCTATCATTAGATCTCGGGTGGCTGCATTTCGGCAGAGACTGCGCAGCTCTGGCAATAGGATACTCGCGGCTATCTCTGACGACTACTACAATAATCTAATGTACGTGCGTGCGGTGGATCTCTGTTCACATGAACCAGAACAAGAAGTGATTTTATGACTGGACACCCCTTTACAGTGTCAACATTATTTTATTTTTACATAATATTTTATATAATCTGTATGGGTACATTAATTATGCCTGAAATAAAGACATTTTATTTATTTATTTATTTTTTATTAGTAAGGGGGATAATCTACAAACATGGAACCTCCTCCTTTTTAGGGTTCCGAAGTCAACAAGGAACCCTTATAGTTTCGGTCTGTCCGTCTGTCCGTAGCTTTCCTTTTAAATTCAGCATAGTTCCTACTCCCGTGAATTTTTTCACATTTCCAGAAGCAACCGTTTAGCTGGTAGAATGGGGGGGGGGGGGGGGACACTGGACTCTTAACGATTTTTTTCCAGTTTAAAACTTAATCGTTCACAAATGGATCCCTAAATCGGAAAAATGATCTAAGTATAAATACTTATAATATTTTAAAAAAACCTATCCAACAACACCCCATGATGATGCGAGAAAAAAAATCATCCCCCGCCTCATGTGTAGGTAGGGGAAGTACCATAAAAATATTTTTTTAAGATTTTATGTACCATTTTGTCGGCATCATTAATATACTTACATGTATTCATGCCAAATTACAGCTTTGCTATTTATAGTCTCTAAGCAAAATCGCGGACAGACAGACGGACAGATGGACAGATGGACAGACGGACAGACAGACGGACAGACGTACAGACGGACGGACAGACCGAAATTTTAAGGGTTCCTTGTAGACTACGGAACCCTAAAGCAGCCCGTTATAACGTTAGCGCTATTAATACGTCGAAAATCTGACAGTGTTTACCACAACTCATGATTTATGTATAGGCATATTAGTCATGTCCTATAGGCGGTAGCTTCCTATGGCGTCCTAGGGGGGGCGGCAGCGTCCTGGGATGGCGGCAGAGTTCGTACATATGGGCAGCAAAATTAAAGTGGCCTATACTCATAAAAAATATAAATCCGGCCCTGATTTACCATATTTCTGGTCATCGTTGAACTTGTTCTTGGTCTCGCTCGCGACCTGCTGCATCAGCCACCTGAGGGATTCAGGCTCCAGGCAGCTCACGGCAGCACACAGGAGGCCCACGAGGGCTAATCTGAAATTCATATTTGATCAAATCTTTAAAACTTTACGTAGAGTCGACGCAAATTACCTAATAATCATTTTTATGATAATTAACATTATTCATAAACATTTCCCTACACCATGTCAATATTGTAACAAATACCTTAAGGTTCTTGTATGTTATATATAATATCGACCTTTTGTATTTAAACTATTTTATTTCTTTTCCGTAACTCGATTTATGGGGGTAGGGGTTCGCGGAAGACCAGGGACAGCGGCGACTGTCGCTGTCAAAACCTGAGCGGTCCCCTTTTCCTTATTTTTTGGCATTGCACTGCCATAAATATTATGTTGTTTAAATATGCAATTTTTGTTACTTTTATTTTAGGATAGTGCTTTCTTTTTTTTTCTCATTCTCTTATGTACACTTTTTTTTTCTTTTGTATTTTTTGTTTATTGTGGTTGTGTAATGTTAAAAATTGGAATAAAGATTTTTTTTATTTTTTTATTTTTATTTAATAATAATTGAAGACCATCAATCCCCATTATTAATTCCGGCCGCTTTCGCACAACTTCTTGCTTTAATCTAATCAGTTGTTCGCAGTACAGTTCAAAATCGATGGTCCTGCTTTTTTGTGTACCCAGCTTTTTTTAAAAGCTGTATACACAAAAAAGCTCGATACTTGGATGCCTCAATAGCTCACTGAAAGAAACCTAATGAACCGTGTACTCATTGGTGATTCTTTATTACGACGTAATGAAACCGAACCATTTTTGAAGAAGCTGATAACTGGTGATGAAAAGTGGATCACGTACGACAAGAACGTATGAAAAAGAACGTGGTCAAAGGCCGGTCAGGCTTCACAGACTGTGGCGAAACCCGGGTTAACTCGTAACAAGGTGATGATGTGTGTGTGGTGGGATTGGAAGGGCATTATTCATTATGAGCTGTTACCGCCAGGCAGGACCATCGATTCTGAACTGTACTGCGAACAACTGATGAGATTAAAGCAAGAAGTTAAGAGAAAGCGGCCGGAATTAATCAACAGAAGGGGGTGTGGTTTTTCACCATGATAACGCTAGACCTCACACATATTTAGCCACTCAGTAAAAATTACGGGAGTTTGGCTGGGATGTGTTAATGCATCCGCCGTCCTGACCTTGCATCTTCAGATTTCCACCTGTTTCGGTCGCTACAGAATTCCTTAGGCAGTGTCAGGTTGACATCACAAGAGGACTGCCAAAACCACTTGTTGCAGTTTTTTCATCAGAAGCCCCAAAATTTTTATAGCAATGGGATCATGTCCCTACTCCCTACCAACAAGACGGCAAAAGTTATCGAACAAAATGGCACCTAAGTATAATAATACTTTAGTCAATTGTAAATAAACTTTAAGAATAAAAAAAACCATTTGATTTTTATATAAAATGCGAAGAAACTTTTTCCCCAACCTAATATATTTTTGACTTGTTACTCTTCGATAGTTCTCATTATTCATATTTTTTTGTATATTATTACTCCTCTACTATTTGCCCTGGCTGTGTTTGGCAAGAAACCAAGAAACACAGCGACACGAGTATTTTACACATTTAGTATAGTATTTTCAGAACAACGGAATCCTTAACCTTACAAAAAAACATGTTTTAATTATTATAATTGCAGTATCTAAAAATAACTAATTTAAACAAAAAAAAGCGCCAACAGTAGGTATCTAAATGAATCAAAAATTATTAAAAAATCTTTCGAGACAAATGTGCAATAAACATTAATAATAATCTGTAAAACAGACCTCGAATAACGTTTAAATCATAAAAATTTATTGACTCCGGTTTTATCTTTTTATAAATACGAGAAACAAATAAATAATATCAACGCTTTAGAATTTAACCTTATGCCACTGCGATGATCCATAGAATTAGCTGATAAAATTGTAATTTATAATGTTATTGATGATTATTTATGATAATATTAATATTATAGCAAAGTAGCTTACTGTAGAACGGCCATTGGGGCAGCGTGTTGTACCGGTTCCGAACCGAGACTGCGGTCAGCACCACAAGATGTCATGAGGAAAACATAACTAGTTATAAATAATGTGACCATCCGTCCCGATTTCGGTGGGACAGTCCCGCTTTCAGGCCGTTTCACAGTGGATCGAATCGACAATTTCGGGGACATAGGGACCAATTTTTGTTTTTAAATTTTTTTTTGTGCCAATGGATAGAGCTAATTAATCTTAACAAATGTTATTCTTTGCAATTTTTTCTTAGGGTTATTATTTAAGTAGAAAAAAACATATTTTTAAATTTCTTGTATGGAAAAAAATATATAATCCCAAATTTTTGTCAAGTCCTGATAGATCCCGCACTCAAACCTTTTTTTTTATATATTTTGGCTACATTGCTAGTATTATGTACCATAAATGTGTGCCTAAAGTTGCCACTCTGCCAGAAATAGCCGAAGAAAATTACAAAAGATTTAATTAGTAACTAATGACTTCTTAAAATTCCTTAAACTATTCTAGGCATATTTCATGCAAAATAATTATTATGCTAGTAAAACAATACTTATAATTACTTAAAATTAGAAAAAAAAAACTAGAAATATCGATTCCCCATATGACCCTCAATTCTTTCGACCTGAAGAATCTACATAACCTGGAAGAACAATTAATTCTACAGAACCCTGTCCAACTAAATCAAATATCTTCTTCACTGTACCATACAACGTTGCCCCTATACACGTTAGTATTTGGTATAGTTACAATTTCCCTTATTCTTATCATCCGACGTCGCCGCTTGCGTCGACAAAAGGACAGTGGTCTAAACGAGGGTGTCACTCCAACCAGCCAAGCTGATCAACCAGTCTACGCAGTTCCTGTAAAGAATCAAGAATCTCTGCCAGCAACTTTCTCGCTCAAAGTCCTCAAATAGTTGCTTCTCTGGGGGTGGAGGAATAACGCACGGACCCCTAAAGGAGAATGCTGATGCAGCCGCACGTGCCCGGTCAACGCCATCGCCTTCGAGGTAACACATCAGCAGTTTCAGCATAACCGCGTTTTCGTAATTATTCATGTTCTATCAAAAATTGTCATTCCATTCCGGTCTAGGATCGATCGCGGAACAATTATTGTAAATGAAATATAAGTTAGTTTAATAAATTTCTTAGATAATTTCTGGTTTTTTTTGGAAGCCCGGGCTGCCGAATTCGTAATTAATTTGAATTGTGTATTTTCTAACAATCGCTTACCTAATGATAATGAATCGAACAACATTCAAAATAAAGAGCTTAAGTAATTGCATAAGGGCTTATACCCTCATTAGCCAATCATTAATAGTTATAATTATCTTTGTTAGGTGTGGAAAATTATAAAAGGATCGTAATTGATATTTCAAAATTAGTTATTGTTTAAACGTGCTACTACATACATCGTATTTTCACAGTGTTTAATTTTCTTTATTTTGGTATAATGGACGGTCTTGTGAATAGTATAGATTTATTTATGGTATTAAGAGACCAATTGAAAAGTTTGTCAGATAGTAAAAAACTATTTGATTTTCTACAATCGAAAATAAATGTGACTGAAGAGAATAGTGCCGTGCTTAGAAAGTTCTGTACGCGTTTTTGTTCTAATATATGTGCCAGATGGGAAAAATGCAACCGAACATTAGCTAAATTTATTAAAAAAAATGGCGATTGGTTAGAATCGTCAATAAATTGGCCCCAAGAAATCAATTTTGATGTTATCAATACTGAACCAATAGAACTCGAGGTTTATGATAATACTGAGAATCTACCACCAGCACTTTCTACTTCAGACGCTTCCACATCTACGTTTACTCCGAGGAAACCTTTTGAAGATTTATGTGATCGACAAAAACGGAGACGTTTAGATGAAATAAATAAAAATCTTTCATTTTCTCCGGAAGAAATGTCTGCCATATCAACAAGGAGTTTAAAAAATAGTGGAAACGAAGATATTTCAAAAATAATGAACCATTTACTCAATCATCCAGAAGATTTAAATAAAGTCAAGGCATGCTTAAACAACGATAAGGTTAAGAGTGATACGTATTCACCTGATAAGGCACTAGCTTTATTAGTTTCGCTAAAGTTATCAAAGTGGCAATATATAAACTTAAGAGAGTCTGCGAGTGAAAATGGTTCAGAGTTATATCCATCGTACTACAAATTGCAACAAGCTAAATTGAATTGTTATCCAGATAAAAAAGATTTATGTATTACTGAGGACGGGGCTTCAATTAAACTGCAAGCTTTACTCAACTTGACTGTATCAAGACTTTTGGATGCAATATCCATGGATTTGGACGCAACAATAAATTTAGAGCTTGTAAGTAAATGGGGTTTTGACGGAGCTTCTGGTCAAAGTGTGTACAAGCAAAAAGTAAACAAAGAATTTGAAGACTCCAGTATTTTTATGGCCAGTCTAGTACCAGTTAGGCTACAACAATCCGATGGAACTATTGTTTGGGAAAACGAAAGACCATCGTCCACGTTTTACTGTCGTCCATTAATGTTTCAATTTACGAAAGAAACCCAGTCCACTGTTATGTCAATTAAAAACAGAATAACAGAAGAAATAAAAGCGCTTCAGCCATCAAAACTGAATCAAATTGAAGTGTCTCACCAGTTACTTTTGACGATGATTGACGGAAAGATAACGTTATATTTATCAGAGACGTCGACAGCCGTTTGCGATATTTGCAAAGCAAAGCCATCGGAAATGAACAATATTGAACTGCTTGACCAAAAACACAAGAATGAAGAAATTCACCAGTACGGACTATCATCTTTACACTGCTGGATAAGGTGTAGAGTGCCTTCTTCACATAGGTAACAATAATTATTCTTATTTATCATACCTTAGCTATTAATTACTTTACAGCCGCAAGTCATTGTTCTTTTACGAAATATTCATTTTCAATATTAATAATGTCCCATTTTTCTTATGCAGCCTATCGTATGGATTTTAAAAAATGGAGTGGCAGGGGCGAAGATCAACAAAAAATTAAGCTTAGAAAGTTCGAAATTCAGCGAGCATTTAGAGAAGATTGCGGATTACTAATAGACCAGGTGAAACAAGGAGAGGGAACAACTAATGATGGCAATACTGCCCGAAGATTTTTTAGGGACGCAGACACTGCAGCCCGTATTACTGGTATAAGCAAGGAATTAATAGAAAGGTTACATGTAATACTCCAGACTGTAGCATCTGGAGAGTGCGTCAACCTTTCTAAATTCTCCTTATTCTGTAGAGAGACTGCAGAACTCTACATAAATTTATATCCCTGGTATTATATGCCTTCTAGTTTACATAAGCTGCTTATACATGGCGCTGATATTATCCAGCATTTTGCTACCATACCTATCGGCAATCTGTCAGAAGAAGCAGCAGAAGCTCGTAACAAAGATTTCCGGAAATTCAGAGAGAGTTATTCCAGAAAATTAAGTAGAAAAGCCACAAATGAGGATATTTTACATAATCTTTTAATATCATCAGATCCAAATATCACAAGTTTTAGACCAAGACTATCAAAGCATAACAAAATAGCTCTCTCTTCACGGGCTAAAGAGCTTCTGTTAAATTTGCCGACAGAATCTGAGATAGAGTTCATTGACGTTAATGAATTACAGGATAATCATTCTGATAGTGAGCAAGCTTTTTGAGTTTTGTAAATTAAATGCAATATTTATTTAGAAATAATTTTATTACTTTTATTATAGTATGTATGGTATCGTAATTTTTATGTATACTCACTATTTTTTATTTTTCAATTTTATTATTAATAGGGAATATGTATGTACCGCTTAAATGGAGAAAATATTATTATTTGTAATCTTTATTGTTAAAAAACCATATTAATGCTATTTTTTTATGTTTTTTTCGATACTTAATAATAAAATTTAAGTATCAAAAATTGGATTTTTTTTTAATTCCTTCGCAAATTTTTAAAACACTACGCTATTAGCAAAACAAAACGAGATAGTATTATATTCCATGCCACACTAATAATAGCTAATGAGGGTATAATTAAAAGCCCTTATGCAAGGCTACTTAAGCTATTTATTTTGAATGTTGTTCTGTTCATTGTCATTAAGCGATTGTTAGAAAATACACAATACAAAAGATTATTTACTATTGTCAAACGGATTAGTTACTTGAAGTTAATGACCGATCACAATATTTACATGGAATCGATTTTTCTTTTTTTTTTCTAATTTTAAGTAATTATAAGTATTGTTTTACTAGCATAATAATTATTTTGCATGAAATATGCCTAGAATAGTTTAAGGAATTTTAAGAAGTCATTAGTTACTAATTAAATCTTTTGTAATTTTCTTCGGCTATTTCTGGCAGAGTGGCAACTTTAGGCACACATTTATGGTACATAATACTAGCAATGTAGCCAAAATATATAAAAAAAAAGGTTTGAGCGCGGGATCTATCAGGACTTGACAAAAATTTGGGATTATATATTTTTTTCCATACAAGAAATTTAAAAATATGTTTTTTTCTACTTAAATAATAACCCTAAGAAAAAATTTCAAAGAACAACATTTGTTAAGATTAATTAGCTCTATCCATTGGCACAAAAAAAAATTTGAAAAACAAAAATTGGTCCCTATGTCCCCGAAATTGTCGATTCGATCCACTGTGCGTTTGTCCCGCTGTCCCCCACAAGACGCAAAATGCCCCACTTTTCGCTATCAAGCAAGAATAATCATGTAATATATTTATAGAGTCGCTTAGGCCGTTTTTGACCGACTTCCAAAAAGGAGGAGGTAATACGTTCGGCTGTATGTATCTTTTTTTTCTATGTTCAACGATTACTCAGCCGTTTATGGTCCGATTTTCAAAATTATTTTTGTGTTGTCTAGGGTTTAGCTCTTATGTGGTTTAGCTCGAATTTGGTACCATGTTCACAAAAGTGGTGATCTGATTATGAGATACGTATGAAGCCTTGTCTTGTAGATAACTAAAAATAGTAAAATTATTACTTTTTTAGAAAAAATTTAAACCGACTTCCAAGGTAAAAACAATATTCTTAAAAATATGATCTAAAAAGTATGAAATAATTCTTATTCTTCAGTAGCGCAACAGAATTAGTTGAGGTTTAGTCGAATTTCGAAAAAGGCGCTATGAAGAATAAGAATTATTTCATACTTTTTAGATCATATTTTTAAGAATATTGTTTTTACCTTGGAAGTCAGTTTAATTGTTTTGTTAAAAAGTAATAATCGATAGGTCGAGGCCGTTCAGCGAAATCTTTTGCCAGGAACACTTTTGTTTACTCGTTCCCGTGTCGGCCGTCGGGTGTCCTACGAAGTCGATGTTGTCTTAATGGCAAACTTCTAATAGATTTGCAATCTTCTAATAGATTGTAACTAAACCGTCTTTTTAGGTAGAATTCTACGTCCTTAGAGATGACATTTTGGGTTTTTTTAGTGCGACTACCTAGATTTCCCGCTTTGATAAGAATATAATAATATGGTCACTGTTTGTCGATAAGCAACATCAAAACATATTATGTCCAATGTTTTGATGTTGCTTATCGACAAACCTTGTTTTGTTTATGTGTTGATAACCTTACTTATACTCGAATCCATAATAATATTATAATTTATAATTGCGAAAGTGTCTGTCTGTCTGTCTGTCCGGTACCTCATCACGCCCAAACTGCTGATACTTTGAGTCCTGGGATAGGACGTAGGATACTTTTATCAAAAATGTATGATTCAGCTGTACGATAAACGAAACTTATATAGTTTGCGGTTGCGGTTTTGCTATGACTATATTATAGGGCTTACAAAGCCGTAATTCGGCATGGATTAATGATGCCGACAAAATGGTAAGTATAAGTATATAAAACTTTTTTTATGGTAGGTACACACAAAGCGGGGATGATTTTTTTATTTCGTGTCCACCCCACCGTGTGGGGTGTCGTTGGATAGGTTTTTTTTAAATATTACGAGTATTTAAAAATCATTTCGCGATTTAGGCATCCATTTTTGAAATATGAAGCTTTAAAGTGGAAAATCCCCCCCCCCTCCCTCCGCGAACTCGGTACGGTTAACATCGTCTGACGTGCGCTCCGGGAATTAAAATCGTTTTCGGTGGTTAAAATCGTTAACTGCGTGCTGAGTGTGTGTAAAAAGCTAGGTAACGGTGTAATCTACGTTTACTGTAAGTTTTTGAACACATTTGCCCGTATTTTATTGGATTTAAACTCGGTAAGTAATTTCCTTTGTTCATTTTTAACAGTAAGGAATTGTAGGTAGGTAAAAATATTGTATCGTCGGTACCGCGCGCGCTGCGCCGGGCGCCCGGCCTTGCGATCAGCTAGTCATAAATAGTGTTATTGTTGTTGTTAACTTTGAAAACAAGGCATAATGTCTAGCCATAATAACATGCCGCCAGATAAAAATACCAACCCATTTGAAAGAAGGGACGGCATACCTCGTTCCCCGCCAACTTCAACCGGCAAACGTTTGCTGTCCCAACTATCGCCTTCATCCGTGTCACCAGTCGAAAAACGTCACCAACCCATAAGGGACGAACCGCAGTCCCCGGTAATTTCATTATTAGACACTAGCAGCGCAGTCGATGATTCGTTTAATTACTGCGAGTTAGTCCGTGAAGCGTCCTCCTACTTGGGAAAAATTAACGAATTCGCTAACGACACTGTCTCGAGGCGCAATAACTTTGCCAATAAATCCGATATAATGAACTTAACACAAAAACTGACAACCATAGTTTCTCTTCTTGCCATTAAAAACTCGTCACTTGAAACCAAAGTCGCGAATTTGGAGCGAGATTTACTATCCGTTAAACTTAATCAGGTCGTGAAACCGGCCCCCGCGGCGACTCCGGTCTCTTATTCCGAGGCCCTCAAACTGAAACTCGCGAAATCGGTTCCCCCCGTCGAGACACGTAAACCACTCCCATGTGTTATAGCCTACCCCACGCAAGAAAAATCGGCGGAATTAAAATCGGCAACTGAGACCAAGCAGGCTTTGATGAAGGTCATAAACCCGGCCGACGGTTTTCAATTTCACGGCGTTAAGAAAACAGCTAATTCGGGCGTGCTTCTGCGCCTCACGAGCGAGTCGCAAGTTAAAAAATTAAAGTCAGTCGAAGCGCTAAAATCTGCCGGCCTCCGTCTCGAGACACCCAAGGGGCGTTCCACAACACATTACAGACGATAATTTTCTATTATCCCTGTACAACCAAAACGTAAACGGCGAAATTAATGTGACACAAGATCAATTCATGAGTTCGACAAAAATAGTAAGACGTCGTATTTTAAACAAAGAATACAATAACCGCAAATGGATAGGTATCGAACTAGACCCTAAAGTGCGTCAACACCTCATCGAAACAAAAGAAAAACTTTTTATCGACTGGGCGATGTGTCGCTTTGTAGATGACGTCGAACTCGTGCGCTGCGCTAACTGTCAACAGTATGGGGACACCGCTAAATTCTGTCGTGACACAAAGCCATGCTGTAAACATTGCGCTGAAGGTCATAGCTCGGATAGCTGCCCAAAAAAAGATAAAGACGACTTTAAGCCGGTTTGCGGTAGTTGTTTGCGATATAAAAAACCGACCGACCACCCCACAGGCTCCCCAGATTGTCCTACGTATAAGTCTAAAATGGAGCAACTTATTTTAACGACTCGGTATGGATAGTTTAAATATAGGACAGTTAAACCTCCACAATAATAAGCACGCAACGATAGAATTAGAAAAGTTGGTTTCCGATTACAATTTAGACTTGGTGCTCGTACAGGAGCAATATCAACTCGCGTCGCTACGGTCGAAGATAGTACAAATTAATAACCTAGCTCGCGCGGGTATTTACACACCTCAGTCTAGATTTTCAGTCACGGCCTTAACTAACCTTTCGACGTCGCACTGTGCGGTAGCCGAGGTCTCGTCTTCTCAGTTTAGATTTTACGTTGTAAGCTGCTATTTTCAGTACTCGGACTCCGTAAGTCCACATTTACATCAACTTCGCCGCGTATTACAATCTCTCGCGGGTAATAAAATTATTATTGGCGCCGACGTCAATGCATCCTCGCCCTTATGGCACGGCCAGCTTAGGTACACTGACCGCGACCGACGTACCGCTGTAGAAGACTTTATTGCGGAGTTTAACCTCCATATTCACAACACCCCCGATGCACCACCTACCTATAGTAGCCCAACGGGCGAATCGTCGATTGACGTCACGCTATCTAGCGCGTACGTCCAGAACAGATTAGGAATTGGCGTGTCCTTCCCGATGCGTCATGTAGTGATCACCGCTTACTGGTGTACGAGTTTTCTCGTGCGGTCCCGAGTGATACCGTAGTCAATTCTAATGACTATAAATACAATGTTAAGAACGGCGATTGGAAATTATTCCGCTCCCTCATTACCGCTCATGCCGGAGACTTCACTCGGCCGGATTTAAACGTCAATGAGTGCGCGGAAATTATGTCAAACACATTTGTTTACTGTGCCGATGTAGCCTTGGGTCGTAGACCTCTTAAAAAAGATCACAACTGTAAATGATGGAACAGTAATCTTCTTAATCTTCGTCGGGAATTTAGAAGGGCCAGGCGCAAAATTAATAATCTTCGTAAATCTGGCCACGACCGTTCGGATGATAATTACATAATTAGTTTAAATAACCTACGCATTTCAAGGTCACGTTATCGCGCTGCCGTTACATTAGCGAAAAATAATATGCTGAAGAATGCCGCGAATAGACTGGATAAAGAGGGTCCCTGGTCCTCTTTATATCACGAGCTTAAACCCAGTAGTAGTAATGAGCCAAACTTTTTCTCAAATATTAAAATTAACAACTCTTACACTTGTAGTTTAGAGGAAACGGCGAAGGCATATCTAAACGTTCTCATTCCAGACGACGAGCCCTCCTTGGATGATGAACACCATCGCGACATTAGGAGTAGAATGTTAGACCCCATTCATACACCGGTCTCAGATGTACCAACCCCGGAGGAGTTTATTAAAATAGTAAACCTTTTGCCTATAAAAAAATCTGCGGGCGAGGATAAAATATCGAATATTATGATAAAGCAAGCGTGTTTAGCGGCCAATTCATCGATTCTATATGTTTACAACAGATGTATCGCAGAAGGTATATTTCCAAAAATTTGGCGTTCCGGTTGCATAAAATTAATACCTAAAGCGGGAAACAAACCTCCTGACGACCCAAAATCTTACCGTCCGATAACGTTACTGCCTTGCTTAGGTAAATTACTAGAACGTCTCATCGTACCTCGCCTGCTACCCGGTGGCCCTAAATTCCATAGCCACCAGTTCGGTTTCACCGCCGGGAAATCGACTGTGGACGCGGCGTTAGAAGTAAGAAAAATAGTTAATTTGTCGGAAACTAAATACGTGGTCGCTATTTCATTAGATATTTCCGGGGCCTTCGACCATGCCTGGTGGCCGATGGTGCTATTAAAACTAAAAAATCGAGGGTGTTACTGCAATATTTATTCTATAATACATTCTTACTTTTCTAACGGTCAAACTAAGCTTCGTCTAGGACATTGTACACATGTCAAAGATTTAACGTGCGGCTGCCCTCAAGGATCGGTAATTTCGCCTAAATTATGGAACATCGGATTCGACGATTTGTTAAGTCTTCCACTTCCACCGCTTTGTATACTAGTTGGTTACGCCGATGACGGGTTTCTTATCGTTCAAGCAAACTCGCGTTCCGAAATTGAGTCTAAAGCCAACAGTAGTCTTAATTTAATATCTGACTGGGGTAAGCGTAATCGTCTGAAATTCGCCGCGCAAAAAACTTACCAAATTCTTTTAAAAGGTTCCCTTATATCTTCCCCTAGCATTAAACTTGACAATATTAACGTTAAACGCAAACAGTCGCTCTGTTATCTTGGTTTTTACTTAGAAAATAAATTTACATTTTTAGAACATATAATTCAAACCGGTGAGAAAGCGAAACGCAACTTTTACTCCTTTACCAAAATATCTACTTCGACATGGGGCCTTTCATTCAAAACCCTAAAATTAATTTACACTGCTACTTACCTTGGTAGCATTTGCTACGGGGCCCCCGTGTGGGCCGACAGAGCAACTATCGGCGCGGCTCGTCGCAAGTTGCTACAAAGCCAACGTCTTGCTCTTATATTCTTGTGCAAAGCTTACAGAACCACAAGCACCGAAGCCTTGCCCGTGTTAGCCGGAGTTTTACCCGTTGACCTTGAGATTCAGCGTCGTGCGACAATGTACTATCATAACAAAAACATTGACAACCCGTTCTTTTTAAGCGCTCGCGATAAAAATAAAATAGCAAGATTGTTTGAACCTTTAGAAAACTCTTTGCAAAGCCTAATCTCCGAATGGCAGACGCGTTGGGACTGTTCCACCAAAGGGCGACATCTTTATAATTTTTTCCCTAATATTCGTGAACGACTATCCAAACATTGGATGGATATTGATCACTGCGTTTCTCAATTCCTGACCGGTCATGGAAATTTTAAGGCCAAACTCTACGGATTTAATCTGGTAGCATCACCCATGTGCGAGTGCTCGACCGAAGGCAACATGTTTGAACAAACAGCTCATCATGTTCTCTGGGAGTGCAGTCTCTGGCAGGACGAAAGAACTACAATGCTAAACAACCTACTCTGCACATTTGGTGTCGCATACTACGGTGATCTCGTGGACAGCGCTAGGAACTTCCGTGCCTTCAAGCGTTTTTGTCACAATTACTATTGGCAACAGTCTAACACAATAAATTAATTTAGCTGTAGCATAGTAGTCACTATTATTATTAACGTTAAATTCCCGTGGTGCTTCTCCCCTTCAGTTCTTTGACTTTCGGTCACTGCAACTTTGTGCTGTCTCCCGCTTTATATTGGGGAGGGAATCTGGAATTCTTCCTACTCCTCCTATTTTCTTCTGATTAATTTCGTTGCGGGTCCCAAGACAGCTTTAGCATGTCCCTCGGGCTCCCTGAGATCATATCAAAGGGTTTTCGTGGTTGGATGCCGCTGTCGATCCTGGCGACATAGGAGATACAGTGGTGGGAATGTGTGGTGGGCCAAAGCCCGTTAAAAAAAAAAAAAAAAAAAATTAAAGTGGAAAAAATCGTTAAAGTCCAGTGTCCCCCCCTTCTACCAGCTAAACGGCTTCTTCAGGAAATGTGAAAAAATTCACGGTAGTAGGAAATATCCTGAATTTAAAAGGAAAGCTATCACGGCAGAAGACTTCATATAAGTTATTGAGTAATTATAATAATAATAATATCTATGGACGCTTCACACCACATCAGCTTGGCCCTGTCACCTGTGGTAAGTACCTGAAGGACTTGTGTTATAGGTACAATTATAGTCAATCAACTAAAAAAAGTGTATTCTGAGAAATGTAAAGGCACTTTTCGTTCAAATTCCTTTGAACGTGACTGAGATGATGTTGTTAGTAGTCAGTAGTAGAATACGTTATAAATGGGGATTGTCCATTTTTTTTTAATTTTGTTCATTACAAAAACATTTCGAGGAATAAGGTCAGTGATCGTTTTTCTGTATATAAACGAAAAAAATACCCATTAGTTACTTATATTTTTAAACAAATATGTTTAACCTTTGTTTGACCTTCAATGGCGTTAAATTAGCAATAAATTCGACCAACATTACGTTTCGAACTTTTGGTAAGCTTCTCGTATCAGCTTTCACATAATGAGAACTTGTATTTGACGAACCAGCCATTATAAATAAGATTGAAAGGAAATTTAAAACATACTACAGAGGTCAATTGCGGCCGATGATGACGTCAGAGCGAAACTTTAAAAATTTATTGAGAAAAAACTAGCCAACGAATTTCAAAATTATTTAATTTATATTCTTAAAATACCCTATTTTAATGAAAAAAAAAAATAAAAAGTACATGTGATTTTTTTTTGGACAATGCCCATTACCAATTAAGAATCCTTACCAGACGCCTAACTATGGGCACTGCAAGCTCAACAAACACCTGAACAAAATGGGTATTTGTAGCATAACGACTTGCAGATTCTGTGAGGAGGAGGATGAAACACCTATTCACCTTCTCCTCGACTGTCCTACTCTACTACAGAACAGGAACAGGCACCTTGGTCGCCACCAATACTCATCCACAGAGGAAATTCGTGGCACCAACATCAAACATATCGTTCAATTTATGAGCAGTATTGGGTTGGGGATGATACTCTAGTGCGAAGGAGTCACAATAGATCCTCATGGATCGCAGTGACGTCAGGGCTACAGCGACTTGCCTTCTTTAATAAAAAAAACACGTTATAAATCTTCGATCACTAATATACAAGATACACAGTCCGCGGCAAAAAACGACCTCACTAAAAGAGCACCAAACGCAACATTCTGGTGGACTTTCGATTTAGTAGTGCTCGAACGCTCCGCTGGGAAGCATGTCCCAGTGCTCGTTCAACAATTGTAAAAATCAAATGTTTAAAACACAAAAACAGGATAGAATTTCATATTTCCGGTAAGTATTAATTTTATCCTAATGTATTTCATACAAATTGTATCGTAAATATTGGTATTTTGTTAAGAAATCAACAAAAAACAGTTTTAAAATTAAGTCGTAAATAAATCAACATGAGTTATAAACCATCTCAATTGCGAATACTCATATAGGTACTAAAGGTATTTATCGTAGTTTATCATGCCCACTTGAAATGTTCGGGTAACACACTGTGTTTCTGTTCCATTTGGTGGTGTCGCTATTAATTATTATTTTTTTTTTTTTTATTTTTTTTATGAAATAAGGGGGCAAACGAGCAAACGGGTCACCTGATGGAAAGCAACTTCCGTCGCCCATGGACACTCGCAGCATCAGAAGAGCTGCAGGTGCGTTGCCGGCCTTTTAAGAGGGAATAGGGTAATAGGGGAGGGTAGGGATGGGAAGGGAATTGGGGAGGGTAGGGAAGGGAATAGGGTAGGGGATTGGGCCTCCGGTAAACTCACTCACTCGGCGAAACACAGCGCTAGCGCTGTTTCACGCCGGTTTTCTGTGAGAACGTGGTATTTCTCCGGTCGAGCCGACCCATTCGTGCCGAAGCATGGCTCTCCCACGTTTAAAATTTATTTTATTGAGGAATATTTTTTTTCTAGGTTTCCTCGAGATCCAGTTAGATGTGGAGATTGGATATCAGTTATAGCACGGCAAATATGCGAAGAATTTTTCAAGCCGACTTTAGCGAGCGTTGTATGTTCTAAGCATTTATATTCAATGTATACACGTATATTTTAGTTAATTATAACATTAAACATATTAGAACAACATAATATTACAAGCAAAAAATAATTACTCCACACTTTATACATTAAACTTCGGAAAAAAAATGGACTATTAAAATTATTACAATCAACAAAAAAATGTTGAGCAGTTCGACTCCACTCATACTTTACTTCACCCTGTTCCAGCGGCGAAGTGTGGCCGTAAAATTGAAGTTCTTTTTGGGCACTGTAATAATTTAAACTTTAAATATATACGCGGATGGTTTTATATAGGAATTTAGTTTGAAGCGTGCGTCGTTCGTAAAAATTTATTGCTTTGTAAACACGCATACGTACATTGTTTTATAAAAAGATCTTTAATAACTATGATTAAGGTTGATTTTAGATAAATGTATACTTTTTTAAACTCTATTACTCGGCGACAGATTTTCGAGAGGTTTTCTATGGGACTGTGTATCTTGTATATTAGTGATCGAAGTTATAAATACACGTACATTCATTGACCACACAAAAATTATCAAAAACTAGCGGTACTACGGAACCCTATATTGCGCGTGGCCCGATACGAACTTGGCCGATTTGTTTTAAGTATAAAGTAATATAAACTATCATTTTTCATTATATTTCCTGCAGGCCTAGACAAGTGGCAAGCGATAATCGTAAACGCTAACAAAATGTATGCGATTTGACATCTAATCCATACTTCCATACTAATATATATTATAAATGTGTCTGTCTGTCTGTTACCTCTTCACGCTCGAACCGCTGAACCGATTTTGCTGAAATTTGGCATGGAGATACTTTGAGTCCCGAGAAAGGACATAGGATACTTTTTATCCCGGAAAAATGTACGGTTCTCCCGCGATAATCGAATTTTGGCGCAACGGAGTTGCGGGCGACATCTAGTTAAGACATGACAGTGGTCGACTTCTTCGTGGCGATATGATCCGTGGTAGGATTAACAATTCTTTAATCATCATCATCATCATAATATTAATACGCGAACGAAAAACTTTGTAACCCTTTTTACGAAAAATGGGGAAACGTAGGTGCATGAAATTTTGCACAGTTATAGTTTATATGGTGAAGGAGTGCATCGAACTAATATTATTTTGAAATTATGCTTTTATCATACATTTTTTTACCAAATAAAACATTACACACACTACAACACACACGCATGAGAAATGACAGATTTTTGAGTGACAAGCCTATACATACGAATTATACTCTTTTATTTATGGTTGAAGTCTGTTGACAACAAGTTGACAAATTGAAAATAGATTATATTTTTTTATTGAATCTAAGATACTATTAGACAATGCTTACACGGCCAGTCTGAGATCAGCTGAGTCCCAAAGACAAGTCAACAAGTCAAAGTCAATATTTTTTACAAAATTTAGGTAGTAGTCCTAATGTCGTTGAAACTAAGGTCGAATCTCGACCATTGGGCGATATCTAGTATTTATTAACCGACATCTAAAAAGGAGGAGGTTTCTCAATTCGACCATATATTATGTTTCACAAAATAACAACATTTTACATTGATGTATAGAAACTATGTATCACCAGCTACTTCGGGTGCACCACAAACCGCAGTTTATCAGGCCATTGAAGTTTGCACAAACATGTACGATTTCCTTATTTTCTAAGGAAAATACATCAAAATCATTTAACACAAGCTGTTGTGCCCTGAACTTTGCTAAGCGGGGAGTGGAGCACCACGGTCCATGGGGTGTTAGCAGAAAAAAGGTGGTCAATGGTGCACAGAGTGCGAGTGAGCTGGAACAGGGTTCTGACTTCTGAAGCTGATAGGGTAGAGATTTGAGATGAGCTGCTATTATACGGGTGTAACAAAACTAAGCGATAATACTTCAGGGTGTGTAACTGTGTACTGTGTATATTATGTGTGATGTGTCCCTACACCCTTGTGTGGAGTTCACTGTAAAAGTAGCAGCGCTGAAAGAGAAAATTATTTTGGTGATTTGTGGGCAAATTCCTGAGGCTGGGGCGTATACGAAAGTTAAAAAAAGTTACTCTTTCAGAGCTGCTACTTTCACAATAAACTTTATACACGAGGCACGTACACTCCCTAAACTCTAAAGTATTATCACTATTTTCGTTACACCCTGTATTCTTCACGGTAAGTGGAGGAATCTCGTCTTGCAGTACCGGACATTTTTGACAATTGCCAGATACCCTTTAACTTTCTTAGGACCTGTTTCACCACTTCCTGATAAAGTGCCGAATAGGCTGTCCACAACTTTTATGACAGAATCTCCATACTCTATCTGTCAAGTTAAGTGGTGGATAGCCTATCCGGCACTTATCAGGAAGTGGTGAAACAGGCCCTTAAAGACTTTAAACTCAGAGGGTGTCTAGCAGTGGAAAGCAACTGACAAAAATGTCCAGCACTGGAAGACGAGATTCCTCCACATACTGCGAACAATATAAGCTATGAAATTGAGCTTCCTGGAAGGTCAAGTAGACCTTCAGAACTGGAATCTGGGTACCTCATAAAGTAACCCGACCAAAATTCCATAGTTGCTGGTCGTTCTTACTCTCTGAGGTCACATACAGGTAAACTTTTAGTTTTCCGAAACTGAGGAATGTGTGGCTCTTGGTCCATACGAAAAAACAGAAAAATTCTTAAAGCGGCCGGTACGCTTGGAAGCAGTCTCTTCCAGGCAACCAATAGTTTCATAAGCTTGTACAACCATATAGACCTGTATTTGGTATAACTGATTACAATTACATAATATTTGAATATGTTTTATTTCAATAATATACAGTTTATTACAATCAAATAAAAACAAATTACTCACAAAGGAGCCTCTTCACAATGGTCTATGCTGGCCCACTACAAGCCATCGCCATTGGGTAGACGGGGTAGTAGTGTATGATGGCGGACGATGGCCAGTGTATTGCCAATTTGCCAGACAGTAAAGAGACATTGTGTTTTACACCAAGTGATCGTGGTCTACAGTTAAAATTCGCCTGCAGTAGGCCATTGTGGGCCATTGTGTACTGGAGGCTTAATTTATTAAACTTAAACATCGAAGCTATAATCCTTGATGCCCTCGGCTTCCATCTGCTCCTTGACCCAGGGGTGCATGCGGGGGATGTTCACGTACACCCCGGGGATGTCCTGCTCCCCGCACCCCATGCCGTAAGCCACCAGGCCGTATATGGCGTACCTGTGGCCCTCGCCGCATCCCTGAAAACAATCAAATTCTTTATTCAAACACAATTTAAACAAGCGAACAGAAACAAGAAGGAAATAAACGTGTGATACACTTTATAATAATTATGTCTTCTGATGCCGTGCTAAGTATGTGTAACGTCACAAATACGTTAATAGCAGTCAGACAAAGGGTGAAAATTAAACAAAAAACAATTTCAAATTCAAAAGTGAAGTCAGAAATCAAAATGGGCTATGGTATGAAGCTTCGCAATTGAAGTCGACGCCGCCGGTCACCGTCCACCGACCCATTGTCAAGTCCTTTATGATTTCGCTGACATAGGATTATTATCAAATACAAATTGCCTAAATATGCAATGGATACCCCAGATTGCCAGTGACATTTTAAAGCAACTCCTTGACTCTTGATTTAGCCTAAAGGGGGGGACAGACGTGCGAGTAAGTACGCGGACTTATGGCTCGACGATCTTAATCGCCTGTGTGTCAGCAAAGAACCGCAAGCCGCAAGCCGCAAGCCGCGAGCCGCGAGCCGCGAGCCGCGAGCCTGGGGGTATGATAATCCAGTATGAGCGATTCTCGTGTGTCACCGACGCGAGCCGAGTAAGTTCGCGAATTTAAAACCCGCGTACTTTAAGTTCGTACGTCTGTCACGCACTTAACAAAAACGGTCCAGTAGCTTTAAAGAAATAAACTTGGACGTACATGCTTGAACTAGATAAATGATTGGTCTCGCGCGCGCGCTCGCACGCGCGAGACCAATCATTCATCTAAGGGTAAGTATATGTTAAAAATTGATTTTTTTGCCTACCTTAACGGGACAAACTAGAGGCGATCCGCCGTCACCGACGCACGTGTCCAAGTCCCCCTTGCTGGCGGCGCACGTCAGGGAGTCATGGAGGGTGAAGTCCTCGTTCTCCAGTTCCCTCTGGTATGTCTTCTCGCACTCGCCATCCTCGACCAACTTCAGAGTAACCTGGAAATGTTGGAAGTTAAAGTAAAGTATGAAATTTCAGCTACGGAGTCTACCAAGTCTGGTAATGTAATATGGTATGAAATAAATGAATTATGAATTTTAAAAAAAACAATATCTTTAGGGAATTCTGCAAAGAGCGAGCTACATTTAAGGGTTATACTTGGAGCAAAGTCTTAAGACAGACTATCGTAATATTATTTGTTTGTGTGTGCATCCTCATGGGTTTCGTAATTAAATAAATATCGTAGTCTCGAGAGAGACTGTAACAAATGAGTTTAGGTCGAACTCTTTTGCGATAGTCTCAAGACAGACAACTTAAATGTAACAATAGATGCTCTAACCTTCTTCAGAATAGTGAAGTATTCTTGGTCTCGTTGGGTGTCCCCGCCCCAGCCCATGCTGTAGCACTCAGTGCCCGGGGCCGGCATGTCGGTGCCGAGGCACGCGACGCCCACGTGGGGCGCCAGGGTGAAGGGCTCGCTGAGGAACAACAGCGCTACGTCGTTGTATGAATCCGCTAAAACAGGAATGATAGCTTCCGTTATACGTAGCTATCAGCTAATAACTTGTTTCCAACGCGGGAATCGAACCCATGACCTCCGAGTCAAGAGCCGCTTTATAACCACTACTTAGACGTTATAGGTACAGTAGAAATGCAGGATCAACGAAATAGGAAAGCAAGGATAAGCAATAAGCATGATACTTAGGGTATAGAATACAGATGCTGGATAATATGACGCTATCATATTGTGTTCTTTGCTTGGGCTTAGCTTTCTCCTTCTCTTCTGCCCTTGCCCACATTTTTCTAGTTAGTACCAATTTGTGAGTAATAAATAGTTATATATCTATCTATGTGATTGATGTATAAATTGCCGGTCCCAACTTCCAAGACAGTTTTAATAACAATAATAATAATAAACCATTTATTTCAGACTAAGTCCATAATTTGTTAGTAGATACTACAATACTTAAAAAAACTAGGTTAGTAGACATAATAATAAAATTCAATCAAGATTCAATCAATTTAAATATCTGTTTGGTCTGTTTGCGGCACTAGGTACATGCACATGTATACGTACCCAATGGTGCACAATGGGACAATCAAATTTGTCACTAATTTTCCTAAGTTTTAGCATGTCTCTCGGGCAATTCATCGCGATCATGCAATGAAAAATGTATCAAGACTTACATGTATTGTAATCTTTGTGGATAACAATTTTCTTCACAAATCTGTCTTGGTGTGGGAGGTTTTCTTTTTTGTTATCAGTGTCCCATTCGCCGGCTCTGCATTTAATCTGGAATATACAACATGTTGCTTATATTAGGGCCTGATTAACATCGGTAATCGTACGCGCCACATTTTAGAATTCGTTGTATGAATAATGAATGATGTGAAACCTCGCACATTTGTCCGCACCGTACGCGCCGCATTTCGTGTACTATGCGGTGTGAATTTCAGACATCTAACTTAGCCATCGAAACAAGCGAATGCTAACAAGTAACAAGCACTGTTAGAATATAATTTCGCTTGGTTGTCTTTTCAGTACCTATTTACTATTTACCTCTTCTGGTTTCCTGTTTTCGACTTTGTGTGCAGCTGTTATGACTACGGATGGGTGGATGATGCTTCCACCCCCTATGTAATCCGTGTTCACCCATTCGGTCTCGTCAGTCCTGCTAAAAGTTGAATATAATTTCTAATTATACTTTTATGTAAGTACCCTTATAATCTTATGCAAACTTAAGAATCCTATTTTACATCTTTGAAAACACAGAAGTATCAAAAGATTTTCGAGGTAATAAAATTTAATTACGATTTGTGAGTCAAATTACATTAAATAAATAATAAATAAATAAATAAATTTTTTATTAAGTAATCAATTTCGTTAAGTACATTTTTTTACAATGAAAGGGACACAATATGTATTTATGCAAAGTATTCTGATAGGGAAAACATTGGCAGCCGTACTAGTATGAACTGTGTCACAGCTGCCTTTGTTTACAGCACAAGGTATCTCAGTTTGTAGTAAGCACACAAAGAGTTTTACCACATTACAACGTCGCAAAGCGTCGCGTTTTTAAATGACCCCTTTCCAAAGATATAGGAAGCCAACAGCTGACAGGCAGGAAAAATTGAAACGCCCTGCAAGGTTGCAATGTTAACTCACCCTCAGGGACCTATCAGACAGAGAGCGGTCACGCGGTCAAGCGTTCAAGCGGTCTGCAGCTTTGCGTACTCTTGTGTTGTGTTTTGTTATATTATTTAGGGTTCCGTACACAAAGGGTAAAAACGGGACCCTATTACTGAGACTTCAATATCTGTCCGTCTGTCTGTCCGTCTGTCTCCAGGGTGTAACTCAAGAACCGCTATAGCTAGACTTCTGAAATTTTCACAGATTGTGTATTTCAGATTTCTGTAACCGCTAAGTATAACAACAAATACTAAAAAGAAAATAAAGTTAATATTTAAGGGGGGCTCCCATACAAAAAACACATTTTTTTCCCTATTTGCGCTCTAACGGTACGGAACCCTTCGTGCGCGAGTCCGACTCGCACTTGGCCGATTATAGTATAGATATACTTAAACACGGGGCGTTCTGACCGAGTCAAAATTCCTCCTGTGTGACTGACCAGTGACCGCTCAAACGCAGAACGCTTGAAGTGCTTGAACGCGCGACCGCTGTCTGATGAAGGAGTGAGCACACTGAGACGGGGCGCAGCGGATTTCCGCTTCCATACAAATTGTATGGAGGCGGATTTTTACGATGAGCCCCGGCACGCTGAGCCCCGGCACGGCCCGTCTCAGTGTGCTCACTCCTTAAGTGATAGGTCCCTCAGCATCTCTAGAAGTTGTTTTTCAGCAGTCACGTTCTTGCCAGCTTTATACACTTACTTGAGTAGAGCCACCATCCAGGGGAAGTCTCCGAAGCCGGCGAAGATGTCCTTATCCTTGCCGTTGTACTTCATGGCACAGTCGCCAGGGTCGCTGATGCCGCAAAACTTCGGCGGCTCATACTTTTCCATTACGTCCCTTCCACAGTGACCTTCGGTGCCTGAAACCAAGAAACAATAAGACCTTTGTATCCATTGTAGATATTTACGCACGCGGCGTTTTACGACTCTGGGCGACCGCCCAGGGCACCGGGAAAAAGGGGCGCTGAAGGCAAACAAAAGGGGTGCCATTTTTTTAAGCACTACCAGCACCCTGGGCGCACAAAAAATCTCGCCCAGGGCGCTGGTAGTGTTAAAACCGGCACTGTATTTACATACTTAGTATTCCCCGCTAGCACCTGTGATCTTCTGTACCCTCTCGAGTGCGAAGCATAGTTACCAATTACCATATTTACCAATAAGGTAAAGGTAATCCTGTCTGCAGTCAGGATGACTAGAGTCAATCTAATTTTGTTTACGGTGTAAGGTATTTTTATGTGAAATTAGAAGAGAATTATAGCCAGAGTATTTCTTTAGGGTGGGTTGCACCAACTAACTTTAGCTATACCTGTAACTTTAACTACAATGCAAAATGTTAAATCTTTGGTTAAAGTCAAAAATGGATGCCATATTTAACCATAACCTTGAGCTCAACAAGGCTTTAAATGAACGTGGCTGTTTAAAATACCAAAAGGTATTTCTTAAAACTTAAAGGCTGTAAAGCGTTACAAAATATATAATTTATTCATTTTCACAAGTTGCTGTTACAAGCCATTTTCCTAGACTATACTAAATTTCATGAAAATCGTTGGAGCCGATTCCGAGATTCCAATTATATATATATATATATATATATATATATATATATATATATATATATATATATATATATATATATATATATATATATATATATATATATATATAATACGAAAATTTTTTTTCACTTTTGTATGGGCAAGCGCCCGAGCGTCACGAGTTTCCCCATACAAAAGTGAAAAAAAAAATAGTTTTTCAGCGCTGCTACTTTCACAGTGAACTCTCTACAAGGAACACGTACACACCCTAAAGTATTATCACTTATTTTTGTTACACCCTGTATATATATATATATATATATATATATATATATATATATATATATATATATATATATATATATATATATATATATATATATATATATATATATATCTTTAAACGAGCAATTCTTGTATATATATATATTGTTACGGTACATGGTATACGGACACGTGGTGCGCAAGTACATACTCTCGAACCTTCTAGAAAGGTCTAATGTTTGTTTACGTGTTTACCCTTTATTTGTTAGCGTGTTTGAATTTAGACCTTATGACTGAGTCCATAAGGTCTAAATTAAATTCAACTTACTGCACTTATCGCAAGGACGGCAGTTTTATTGTGGTACATGCCCGAGCCTCCTAGAAATTTCCCACGGTTGTTTACTTGTTTACGTGAATCGGGAAATTTCTGGAATTCGTCTCGCCATATAAAAAGAGCCGCAGGCAGGCCCGGCAAGTGAGTTCGTTTCGAGCTTTCATCAAGGCGATTTCGGAGTGATCAATAGTGAGTGAACCAGTGAAACCTGCGACTTGGCTACGACCTAGGACAGTGATAGTGCTTAGTGATTGGACCTAGTGATTTGTGTTTGGACTTAGTGCTAAGTGTTGTGACCTAGTGTTTAGTGCAGTGTTAACGAGCAATTATTGTATATATATATATATATATATATATATATATATATATATATATATATATATATATATATACAATAATTGCTCGTTTAAAGATATAAGATTTAGTGATAGCTTCAATATTTACAAATTGTTTTCATCAATCAAAATATAATCCTTCAATTCCTTCAAATCCCTTTTTTTTCACTTGACACTATTGTCAATCTGGACGTCTTTCTGGTTAGCTCTTTTCATGTACTTTTTTCTCAAATTAAACCTCGACTTTTTCCTCTCTTTGACTACATTTGACTATTATGACGTCTTTGACTTGAATTTTATGAATGTTTCTACCATGACTTTTTGAGATATTTAATTTTATAATGTTTTGAATTCTATATTTACTATTACTATTTACTTCCCTTACCACCTTACTTTGGTTTTGTTCTTAGGTTCCTTTACGCTTCTCACTTTTTTTTTACTTTGTATCTCGAACAATAGTTTAAATATTGTTTTAGTGTATTTTTATACCTTCCCTCGCAAGGACCATGTTTAATACTCAAAAGTCCTTTTTGAGTTGACGAAGAAGACCATGACCATACTTTACTTCTCAGAGGTTCGGGACCATGTTAATTTCTTTACTCAGAGGTCCGGGACCATATTAATTCCTTTACTCAGAGGTCCGGGACCATAATATTATTAATTTCTTTAAGGCCTTGCAAGACCATATTAAGTACTCAGAGGCCCTGCATGCGTCCTCGAAGATTTTAAAGATGAAGGACCATGTTACCTTCTCGAAGGTCCTTTTGGATCATGTTCTTCTGGTTGAGTCTCAAAGGCCCGGGACCATATAACATATTTAATTCTCAGAGGTCCGGGACCATATTAATTTCTTCTTCTTGAGTTGACTGTATACATTTTCCATTTACTTTTTTGCTCGAAGGACCATGTTTAAAATACCAAAAGGTATTTCTTAAAACTTAAAGGCTGTAAAGCGTTACAAATATAATTTATTCATTTTCACAAGTTGCTGTTACAAAGCATTTTTCTAGACAACAATATGACACATTTCTATTGACAACAGTTGGCGTTGGAGTATTATTTTTAAATCTAAAGAGGTATCATAATTCGACTGAACAGTGGCGAAAAAAGGAACTAACACTGTCATCATACAAAAACGCCATTTTTGACAGCTCTCTTTACCAGCAGCGCCCCCGCCCCCGTTCATTTCAAGCCTTATCGAACCAGCTGTCATCTGTAAATTCTGTGGTCAAAGTTAAGGTTAAAGTTAAAGTTAGCCTTAACTTTAACTTTAACCACGCCTCGGTGCAAGTTGCAACCCACCCGAAGTATTGCAAAAATATTAACTTCTAAATCATATTATTCAGAATTAGGTACAGTACTTATAGGCTATTTTCCTCATGACACATAATACTTATATAATAATTATGCTAAAATAATAATTGGAAGGAAAGAGGTGTCAAAATATTATATACTTACCTACTTACATTATGTTATAACACGATTTTATAACATAGTTGTATACAGCAAATTATAACTTTGCAATAATCCACATCCATCCACAATAAGCTTTTTTATAACGCGCGACGTTGTGCCTAATGGCCCATTGCCACAGAATATCCATTGCCTAGTTCGGATCTGAAGTTTTTCGAGAGGTTTTTAATTTTTGTCTATTTTCGTATCCATTCGGCCTGCCCTGCCTGCCCTGCCCCGGGACTGATGCCGAAAACGCTATGTGATAATAGACTATGTTGCCTTGGCTATTTCGTTTTTCAGATCACATAGCAGACATATGGAAAACTAACTAATACATATTTCCGAGTGAAGAAGACACCAATTACATTCCTTTACTTTTCTTTGCTTACTCGATAACTAGTTTCTACACCGAGAACCATTTTAATTTTTTAATGTGGTAAAGCGCTCCACCGCAGATTGGGAATCTCCTATCAGCAGTATGGAGTTATAGCAATGGCGCACTTGCCGGGTAGGCGCACTTTGCCATACTCACTATACTCAAAACTTACCATCTCCCATGTCACTAATTGTCAGAGTGTCGGTTTCGTCCTCCACTATCCGTATGGGAATATTCTGGCAGCTCACGTACACGCATAGGAGGCCGATGATGGCAGCACTAGAATATAATGATTAAAAATTAAATTAAGAAATTTAAAAAAACCCCCGCCAAACAACTTTAAAAAGTAATGAAATAACATATTTTACTGACTTTAAGTTTAAATAATTCCTAAGTGTAAAGTGATATTTTAGTCCATAATTGTTGTCACGGTATGTCGGGGGACCGCCAACAGTGTCTTTTGCATTTTGTATCGCCATGTCACTGATTGTCTCGATTCAGTTCGCTGTGAACTGACCCTTAAACTATAATGTTATGTGAAATCAAACATCTACATTAGCGGTCCCCCGACACACCTTGACAACAATTATGGACTAAAATATCACTTTACACTTAGGAATTATTTAAACTTAAAGTCAGTAAAATATGTTATTTCATTACTTTTTAAAGTTGTTTGGCGGGGTTTTTTTTTAATTTCTTAATTTAATTTTATTTCATGCTTTTTAAACTTGTGTTGGTTATAATGCAGAGTAATTCCTATCAACAGGATCATAATATTATATCCCAATGAACTATCTAGGAATGTTATTTTTGGATGAGGCCGTCAATATGAGTCCAAACATGAAACCTCCACTTTGGGTTCATATGGAGCTCGGCTTTTATAGAATCCAGGTGATGCTGCAGCAGCAGCATGCAAAAATTTATGGGTTATTTACGTCTTACTAGTTGTCGCAATTAAAATGAGCCCAAACACGAAACCTCTAAGTTGGTGAGGAGTTGGGTATCCTATTGATTACCAGGTGATGCTGCAGCACCAGGTCAACATTCCATTAATGTGTAAATATTCATAAATGTCACGAACTAGAATTCAATAAATTATAAAGCCCACCAAACTACTGCAAGTTGCTAATCGGCCCTTCACGAACCAGATGAACCGCGATTTTTCAACACAGAGCAGGCTGATGATGATGAACTATAGCTAAGAACACTCTCAATTAAGTCAGCTTTCAAACAAAAAAAAACTAGATCAAAATCGGTCCACCCGTTTGGATGCTACGATGCCACAGACAGACAGACAGACAGACAGACAGACAGACCGACAGACACGTTAAACTTATAACACCCCTCTTTTTTGTCGGGGGTTAACTAAATTGTAACGTAACAATTTCTTTAGACCTTTGTACGTTTTTGACTACCAACTATGAGAGAGCAGAGACACATAGTATTTTACTCTAATTTGATAGTAGGCAAGGATTTCCAAGTTTCATCTTCTCGTGGGGTAGTTCTTGGTGGTAATCATGAAGAACAGTTCGAAAAGTGTTTATTTGTATCTAACGAAAAAATAAACATTATTTAATTTCATTTCTATGCCTCAAGTATCAAAAAGCACAAAACATCGGTTTCGAATTGCTTTTTAAGCTAAAAGCAATAATGATCCCCACAAGGTGTTTAATTTAGTCTTGTCTAAATTACACAGTTACTTACTTCAATCTTTATATCTTTAAACGAACAATTATTCTTGTATATACTCGTATGTAACTATATATAATACAAGTGGAATCTCGGAATCGGCTCCAACGATTTTCATGAAATTTAGTATATAGGGGGTTTCGAGGGCGATAAATCGATCTAGCTAGGAATCATTTTTAGAAAATGTCATTTTATTCGTGTTTTATCAAATACCGAGCAAAGCTCGGTCAAAATATAGCTAGTAATAATAATAAGAGCTTTCGCTTCGCTATAGAATCGTCAACCAAAAATGTATGGAAATGACATAAGCGTTCGTTATCATGAGTCTCTTGTCGTAATCGTGTACACCATTGGTAGCCAAATTACAAGTTGGACGAAAGCGATATCACTGTTCATCTTCTTTATTGCGATAAAGAAGTGCCCCTTAGCTTTTTGTATAGAAAGTCCTAGACAACACACACAAATGCCACTAATCGCTAGCGTTTTCGTATCTTTTCTTTTCGTCACAAACGATTGTTAAAAAGGCGGTGTTATCGCGTTGAAGAACAAAATGGCGTGCATTCAGCTGTAAATTGTGTGTGGCTGCCGATCAATGGTTCTTACTTCTTGTTAAAAACATAAGTACTCAAGTACTAATTAATATGCATGCATTACGCTTGCTGTGGACCGCGCACCACCACACCATATCGGACAGGCGCAGGAGGAGGCTTTTGCTAAGACGGCAATTAGAGAGAATAGAAGACATGCCGGAACTTCTATTCACACAAAATTTCCGTCTTGACAAAGCCTCCTACACAAGTTTGTGTATGGATTTGCGCAGGGCAAATATTTTAAAGGGAACCAACGAAATACCTCTCCAAATTAAGGTAAGAAAAAGAAAATGTACTTAAGTAACTTTACTATAGGTATTGTAATTCAAATGTTGGTCTTGAGTTCTTTATTCAAGTTCGGAGTTTCAGTTTTGTGCACGTTCCCAAGTGTCAAAATCCATTTAAACAGCTCTAAAACAGTTTCAGATTTTATCAAAATCGGTCTAGTGGTCAGTTTTGTGTATGGTCGGACTCCATTTATTTTATGATTTGTCCCACAACTTTTAAATCTGAGGCTAAATAAATGTGCAGTATTGTGAATTATTATAATAGTGAAATACAAACAAACTAGCTTTTCAAGACTTTTGATATTGATTTTTCTTTACAGTTACATGGATCTGATAAAATCTGTCATCCATGCTGGCAAAAAATTGACCGAGCTGCTACTTGTTCCACTGAAGTAAGACATCCCAACAATAACCAACCCAGTATAATCTTGCCAATGTACACTAGAGCTTCAGGTTCTCAACAGTTTTGTTTTTATCCTGATTGTCATTCAACCCAAAGACTGGCTGCTCCTAAGTGGCTGAGAATAAAATTATTCACTGATTATTTTTATGTACCACAAAACTGTAGGATTTGTTCCTTCCATTTATATAATGATAATTGGGAGGTACTTAGTAATATCCAGCAACCGATTCATAGTTTTAATGCAGAACACATTCAGGACTTCGCTGCGCTCATATTATGACTATTTTATGGTCTTTAGGCTCGGCAAGGCATCAAGATCATATTGATCCCCCTGCCCAGTTTCTTGATCAAGTATTACTTACTTATGAAACAGAGTAATAAAATATTTATTAAAAATATGTTGTTTTATTTGATTATTTAACTTTTCCAATAACACATAGAAATCTAAATATAAAGTCTGATACAAAACTAGGTTTATATTCTGCTTTTTACAAAGACAAATGACGGGAAGTATATGTTATTTCCGCAGGTGCTGATGGTACTAATCTAGGACCGCCTACATCGGCGGGCCTCCCCGTGGAGGTAGATGGTCTTGGATTAGTTGGCTCTATTATATTATATTGTATGTCTTCCGTCGACATCATCTGTGGTGATTGTGGTGATGGTGGTGGGAGTATTCTGCAAAAAAATAAACAGTGTATGAAAGTATTATAAAAGATAAATAGTTTCATTGGGTTTAATTGTATTGATAAAATTAGTCAAAAACACATACCATTTACAAAAATTTGCTCTATGTTGGCTGGCTCTGCCTGGATGTCTACAGGTCTTTCAATGAGATTAATGTTCTGGAAAAAAATAAATGAAAAAGTTTTATCAATGAAAATATTTTCATACATTGACCATACATAATATAATATTATCCATTTAAAGTAATTTATTATAGAAACAAATTAATATTTTAATCACTTACGGTAAAACCCAGCTCTTGGACAGCCTCTTGGCCTTGGACAGCCAGTAGGCCCATGATAGCCAGCACTCTGAGATCAAGTGCCGACAGCGACTGACCATCATGAGGCCCACCGCCTGTGCCATTGGCAGCTAGGCGGATTCTAAGCCCCTTCTTCTTAGTTTTTGACTTTAGATCTGCCCAAACCTATGAAAAATGAAATACATGTTTTTTTTAAATTATAACTTTGAAAAACATTTATTTCTCTCTTATCAAGAAGTAGTATAGAGTAAGAAATTATTTATTTGTATTAACTTAAAACCAATCTAAAACATAAGAAACAATTCTTCTTTAATAAAAGATTAAAGATTAATATTATGACTAAATATATTATAATATTATTAAGTAAATGATGTATTCTGATGAAAAAAAATTATCATGAAAGTCTGTGATGAAATAAAAATTACAATTATTATGTACATGGAATTGAGTTTGTTTTTTTAAAAAGCTTTGTAATACCTAGCCCCCAGCTACATTTAAGGTACAAAGCTTTAATCAAGATTTCAAATTAAGTACTTTGTTTCTAAATTTGTTTTAAAATACTTTGAAATAAAACCTTGCAAATTAACAATTGAATTACTTTCACTGTAGTGAAAAAAAGCAGCATGTATACTGCTTTGTAACTGATTTATTTGCAATGTAAAAAATACTAAGGATTCTAGTATTATGAAGGAATTTATACAAATTATTATTGGTTCATATTATCAAACATTTAATACCTACTTACAAATGATCAAATGTATAAAACATATTTTACCAAATGAATACTTACTTACATACCTTCTCATTGAAATAAAATACTTACTTAATCTTGCTTAAAATCTACTTATAACATTTTAAAAACCTATATTTAAAACTTACTTTTTTCCACTTTTTGGTTGTTTTTGTTGAGCCATTGCCTATGGCATTAAGGCTATGGGTCAGGGTGTCCCATAGCCTTTCAGATCGAAGGCGCCCTTGGGCACCACCAACGGGCCTGGATAAATCTCCATTACTGCAATACATTTAATAGAATAAAGGTTTTCAGTATTTAAGCAACAAATATTATGAACTACTAACTAGTATCATCTAATATGCATCACATTCCTACACATGATAATAATATTAAGTTCATGGTTTGCCCATTGCACAGGGATCATGCCTCAGGGTTAGTCTGAAGGAACTAGACTGAAATCACAAACCTTTTATTATCTCTTAATACCTCATGCCATTAGCTTGATCCTTTCGTAAGTGTACAATTGAATATTGATACATAGTAAGTTTTATCACTACCACTAAACCATTTAAGCAAAATATTTAAGAAAATATAAGTTTTCAACATCATCGTAGGCATCAATGTAGTAACTACAACTGTGAAATTTACTTACGTCTCCATGTATTCTGTTAAATATATATACTGTTCGTTACTTGTTTTGCACGTTCATTTTAATTTCTATCGAAAATAAATTAACAAGAAGAAAAAACACGAAAAACTTCTCGTTCACATTGGAATAAATTCGCGGTCTGAGTTGGCGGCATAACAAACTCATTTCAAAGTTATTTTACCTCTGAGTTATGGCGAAAGTGATCCTAAAATCCTTGTCATAAAGTCTATAGCCGAGACCATAGTCGTGTTCGTTTCGTTTTTCAATGCACATTGCGCATGCGCAAAGTTAAAAATAACGAGAGCCGCCATTAGGCGAACGCGTTGGCCAACGCGTCTGCAGACGCGTTGGCCCAATGTGTAGAACGGGCGTTCGCGCGTTGGCCGTAGGTATTTAGACGTTGGCCAACGCGCGAACGCCCGTTCTACACATTGGGCCAACGCGTCTGCAGACGCGTTGGCCAACGCGTTCGCCTATGTCGAGAGCCGCCATAAGTGTCAGTGTGTCATGTTTTAAAATACCATTAAATTTCTGTCAGATTTTAGAACATGACACTGACACTAACACTGACATTGACATTTAAAAAACGAAACGAACACGACTCATACTGACAGTTGACATTTGACAGTTGAAATTTAACAGTTGACATTTGACAGGACAACAAAACCAAAGACAATTTTGGGGCAAACGAAGGTAAAGAGAAAATCGTTATGGAATCACCGAAACGTAAGTTCGCCGGTTGTTGGCTAGGGCAAAATGTTCTGTATTGCATTGGCGTTAAAGAATCTACTAGTCTCTTCGTAATAAGGCGAAGTAAATTTGGCTAGGGCCTCAGGGGGGTGAGCGAATATCTTTTCTTTATCGCTTCTTTATACAGTGTGTAACAAAAATAAGTGATAATACTTTAGGGTGTGTGCGTGTTCCTTGTAGAGAGTTCATTGTGAAAGTAGCAGCTCTGAAAGACAAAAACGCTTATGTCAATTCCATAGATTTTAGTTGGCGATTCTATAACGAAGCGATAACGAAAAAGTTTTGGCTAAATGGCCTGACCAGTGACCACCAAGGTACCGTCATAGATAGAAATCAAACTCTGTGCCTTTCTTTTTGCTCTCGAACGGTACTATAAAGATTTACGTGGCCCAACAACAATGTAATTAATTTTTTTTTAATTATAATAATAATAATATTTATTTAGTATTTACAATGATGGTGAGATACAATTATTATATTAGAGCTACTTAAACTAAATAAGTACAAATTTAATGATTATAGTATTGCCTGAACTAGGATACCCTGTGTTTCAGGCTAAAATTAGTGCTACAATAATTATTACGATACAAACTATAGCTGGGTCAGGCCGTAGATTTTTCCACTTTTTTCATAACCAGTGAGATTCATACAATATCACAAACAATTTAATATTTTTACCTGCTTTGGTATTTTTATCCTGTTGTATTTTATTAAAGGTAAAAACAACTTTTACGAATTAGCTGTAACTAGAAAAGTTTTTATAAAATTTAATTTCAAAGAGCACAAGGAAATATATTTTCATACAAAAAAAACTTGTCAATAAATTTAATCATAACTTTAATCAACAAATGTTACGAATATTTATTGAAGTAAGCTGTATTGTATAATACATAATAGAAAAGGAGGTTCGAGCAATTTAACGCAATATCTCTTTATGATTTAACGCCATTCCATTTATGTTTATCCCAATTTTAAAACATGTCTTTAATTTCTACACTTTTATGTTACTATTTTTATGTTACCAATATCGTGGTTAAATGTAAACTTTGAATAATATTAGGAGAATTGGCATTATAAGACAGGCAACATTGAATAGAAGTATTAGAGTTAAAAAAAAAGACGCCATATTGTTGTCTATGGATTGTGTCAAACAGTGCACGCATTTTTCGTCAGTGAAATTGGAAAACAATTATTGTGATTTTTAAAGATAAGTACCCGCTGGTTTATGTTAATTGTGTTATTTGTTTGTATGGTAAAGCTTACATTTATGAAAGAAACGTCTTTAAAAGCGCAAATCTTTTTCGTTTCCAAATTATAACCTTCTTTCATCCAAAATATTTCACTTTTATGTTACTTTATGTTACTCTTATGATACTTTTCTGTTACCGGTAACATAAAATTTTATGTTACGTAACATAAGGGGCCCATAAAGGTCTGCGCATAATAATAATATTATAATAACTTAAAAAGATGGGATTATACATCTCACTCACCCACTTCTCACGCACATTACACACGCACTACACACACTCACAAACACTTATCACTTTCACCTATTTACTTATGCAATTATGTACTAAGTGCTAGACTAGATATTAAGCTGGAAGAGCGAGGCATTCCCAACAAAAACAAGTGTCTTTTGACTACTCAAAGGGAAGCCCCTGCAACAAATATGTATGGATTTACATAAATAAAGAATTTTATTTATTTATCCATACTAATATTATAAATGCGAAAGTGTATCTGTCTGTCTGTCTGTCTGTCAGTCTGTCAGTTTATCTGTCTGTCTGTTACCTCTTCACGCCCAAACCGCTAAACCGATATTGCTGAAATTTGGTATGGATATACTTTAGAGTCCCGGGAATAACATAGGATACATATTATCCTGGAAAAATGTACGCTTCCCGCGCGATAAACGAATTTTGGCGCAACGGAGTTGGAAAAAAACGAAAACAAAGACAATGAAGATAAGATTAGAGCCGAAGAAAACACAAACACAGCCGAGGATGATAAGATTCAGTCTAACGAGGGTTGCAACAAAGCAGAAGAAGATATAAATAAAGCCAAAGAAGACGAAAATAAAGCGGAAGATGGAAAAGAAGATGGGAGTAAAGGCAAAAATGACAGAATCAAAACGGAAAATAACGAAAATAAAGACAATGAAGATAGGAATAGAGCCAAAGAAAACAAGTTAGATGAGGATTACAAGATAAAAGCAAAAGACAAAATTAATAATAAATACAAAATAAATAACGCTGAAATTAGCGGCAGCAAAGATGATGTAGATGAAAATTCTATTCAAAACTTAATGTGTAGTATTTTAAAAATAAATGACACTGTTTTAGTACGCTATTACCAAAAAAAAAACTTGGAAATACTATGTTGGCTTTGTAATGAATTTAGAATTAAAGAATAGTGAGCAATATTATAAAATTAAATTCTTAAAAAGTATTACAGATTCTTTGAGAAATGTGAAATTTATAATTCCAAAAAAACGAGATGTCGATTTAGTACCTGAAGTATCTATAGTGAAACAGATTAACATTACTCAAGAAAATGATTCCAATGAATATTATCTGTGTGACGAAAGTGACACAGTCTATTTTGTATAAAAGATATTATTTACTTTTTGTTTTATATTATAAAGTTTTTCCTGGCAATTAAAATTAGATTTTAGGGAAAAATACGTTTTAAGCTTGTTACCTAATTGTTATTTCTACATTTTACTGAATTTAGCTCAAGATTTGATTTTATCTAAGTATAAAAATATTAGTAAAGCGATTTTAATTTGTGATTGAAAGAAGCTAAATAAATAAGTATGTGTATTTGAATGTTAGAGAAACAATAACAGTTGTTGTTTACCTTTCGTGAATTTATTTTTGATACTAGATAAGATATTGCTTTAAAAAGCCAAATGAAAATAAGTAAATAATCATGTCGATTCCAATGCACACAATTAAATTTTATTAAAAATAGAAGTGATGCCATCCCTTTCACTCTCATTTCCATTCGTCTGCTTGAGAAAGAGTCAGCATGAATTTTAGTTTTAATAAAATTTAATTATGTACATTGGAATCGACATGAATATCTACGAAATTGAAACGTTGATTGCAGCATTTAACTACTTACTAAGAATTAATAAAATTACATTCAAGTAAGAAGTTGTTTATTTTTATTTGTAAATTGCCTCACATTGTGTCGTTATGTATGCAGCTTTATTATAATTAATGTTACTTTTATGATACTGTAACATAAAAGTTTGTAAGTTACTTTATGTTACAAAGTGGAAAAATCTACGGCCTAACCCAGCTATGCCTTAAAGTTACAAATTAAATTAAGTAGTTACACTAACTATAATTATTATAGTTTTAAATTACCTATACTAATATTAATTTATTATTACACAATATTATACTTACTTAATCTTATTCTAATGTTCATTTATTGCAAAACCACTAGAAGTTTTTCTGTTTCCTCATAAGACATATTTTGAAGAAAATTTTTAAGGTTTAATTTACAATTAAAATAATTAACAGAATATATATTTAACAGGGCATTTATTCTTTTATAAAGAAGAGGACCTAAAAATATGTAGTACTTATCAGCAAAAGCATGTTTTGTATTTATTTCTAGTGGACAAACGATATCTTTCCGCCTTTTGTTGATGGAATCCGGGTAGAAGGGTAGAGATATGTGTTGCTTTAGTACTACGTTTAGGATGAAAAGCTGACGAACTGTTAGTACTTCAAATGACGTATAAAGCTGGTTAGTAGGGAAAAGAAAAGATCGAAAGTTACATATTTTGATTATTGCCCTTTGTGCTCTTTCAACAGTTAGTAACAGCGTTTTTCCTACTCCTCCCCAAGATGTAATATAATAAGTTAGGTAGTATCGATTGACATAAAGCAAAATACACCTGCTTGATTAAATGTTGGTCTAGTATATGACGAAATTTCTTGAAAATAAACATCAACTTACGAACTTTTTCACATAGTTTATCTACATGAGGCCTAAAAGACAGATTTTCATCTATTATTATACCTAGATACTTTATATTGTTGATCCCATCAATACTAGGACATGTGCATGCCATATTAGAGAATGTTGTGCAAAGATGTGCATATAGTGGCTGGTTAGTAATTGCTGTGGTGGATTTACGCATCATTGACAATGATGGTAAGATTGAGATAGGGCGGTAATTTGAGACTTCCTGTTTGTCACCGGATTTATAAATCGGTACTACGACTGCCTTTTTTAGACATTTAGGAAAATGACCTTGAGATAAGCATTTTTGAAAGATATGGGTTAAGTGTGGAACCAGAATATGTCTAAATTTTTTCAAAATTGTACACGAGATATTATCCCATCCAACTGCGCAGTCGTCCCGTAGGCTTTCAATAATTCTACCTACCTCGGATTCATCGGTGTCTATTAATGAGAAAGACATTGCGTTAGATCTATAAGTTAAAGCGGCATAATTATGGTCGACCGTGCAATTGGCTTTGTGATTTATGTGCTAAGTGCGCCCCAATATTTACAAAATAATTATTTACAATGTTTAGAGATGCCAATTCTGAAGATTGATTTTTCAGCAAAACTGAGGATGATTCGTGATGCTTTTTGGTGTATGTTATGTCCTTGATATTATGTTTCCCAATTTTTCTGCTGTTATAAAAACATTTTGGAACGTGCTAGAGCACGTTCCAAAATGTTTTTATCACTTATAATACCACAAGAGCTTCAAAATTATCGGATATTTCCCGATAGGTTCGTTGCAAACAAATGAAGGATTCAAGTTTTTCAGGTTAAAAAATCACGAGCGCGAAGCGCGAGTGATTTTTCCTGAAAAACTTGACGACTTTATTTGTTTGCAGGGAACCTTGAGGGAAATGCCAGATAATTTTGAAGCTCGTGTGGTATTCGGGGGATTATTTTTCCGTCCCAAATGTCGGCCAATATAATTGCACCATGAGACACAATTGAATTCAACCTGTCAGTTTGACGTGTTTGTCTTTTATATAAATAGCAACTACCAGAGAAAATTTTCAAAAAATTATCAGTATAATACCATGTAGGTTGTACCACGTGACGTCGAATGGTGCAATTCTATTGGTCGATATTTGGGTCGGAAAAATAATCGTAATTATTTTTTACTCGTCTTAGCAAGTCATTGCAAAAGTTACGATGCCGTTTGTATGTGGTTTGCAATATGGCATTGTGTGGACTTTCTCTAGATTTCATATGTAATTTATCCCTATGTCTTATGCAGCGCAGAAGACCGGGAGTAATCCATGGCTTGAGATTTAATTTTTTACTGCTAGTGCGATAGAGCCTTGTATTTTTCTGGATTGCATTTTGTAGATTTTGTATTACGTATGACATACAAAAATCAGTGTCTGCATTATTGTAAATCGGTGCAAAGTCGATTTTGCATAAATCTTCCTCGAGTTTATTTATGTTTAACTTAGACATTAATTGACAATTTTGTTTGTGACTACGCATGCGACAATTTAATGTTAGTAGGACAGCGTTATGATCTGTTATTGTTGGGTTTAAAATTAGTGTTAGCGGTTGATAATTTGATTTAAGCATTACGTGATCTAAGCAGGATCCACTTCGATGAGTGGGGAGCGTATGAGCAGGGAGTAGGCCGTGATAAGCACATAAGTTGAGGTAGTCCTGAGCACTGCTGTCATTGCTTCCTGGAAGAATGTTAATATTAATATCTCCAATCAAAATTATATTCTTAAAATGTGATAGATTTGTGAGGTGTTCATTTAATTTATTCATAAAAATAGATATATCTCTAAAAGAAGGTGATCTGTACGTCCCTAGGACTGCATATTCAGTTCCTATTTTCAGTAATAGTGTGCTACAGTCCTGGAAAGCTAACTCCTCTACGGTAGCATTAAGCTGTTTATTATATATCTATCCTGACCGATTTCGGCCACAGCGACTTTGGGTCTACGGCTATTGCAAGCGTCGTTCGTGTGCTCGCAGGTGACTGAAGTAACCGATTTTTGCACTAAACGTGCGAGAACATTAAGCGCAAGTCAGTACCCCTCCTACATAATGATAGTGTATGGCTACAGGTGGTCGAGCCTTGAGCGCGTCGCGTTTAGCATCTAGCTCGGCCACACGCACTTTCTCATACTCTGACACCTTAGTGCTCACGGTCCGCTTCCATAGTGATCGGCCCGCAGCCATTGTCTCCCATTGTGACCGATCTAAGTCACACTTCTTCATGTGGCGCATGAGCACGTCTTTGTACCGCAGTAATTGGCCGCCTTGTTTTCGCTTGCCATTACTAAGTTCAGAATAAAAGACGCGCTTGGCCACAGCAGTGTTAGGCATCCGAGAGACATGGCCGCACCACTTCAATTGCCGTTTCATTAGATATGCCTCTATACCGCTGACATTAGCTCGTCGTAGAACTTCCGTGTTTCGAACATGTTGGGACCAATGGATGTTCATAATGTCGCGTAGGCATCTTAGATGGAATTTATCTAATGTGCGGATATGCTTGCGGTATAGGACCCACGTTTCAGATGCATACAGCAGATTGGGTAGAACGACTGCCATGTATACAACCACCTTCGTAGTGAGCTTTATGTCGTGTGAGCGGAACACCTTGAGACGAAGCTTGCCAAATGCTGCTGCAGCTGCTCCAATTCTGCTGTTGACCTCGTCATCAAGGAGGCACTTAGATGATATAGTGCTGCCTAGATATTTGAACTTGTCCACAATTTTAAGTGAGTCGTTACCGAGTTTGATGTCGAGCGAAGGTCTACGCAGTGTATCCAGAGCCATTACCTCGGTTTTCTTTACACTGATTTTTAGGCCAAATCTTCGACATGACTCATTGAGACTCTCCATAAGTCTTTGTAGACCCTCCGAGGATTCCGCCACAAAACACAAATCGTCTGCATACATCATCTCGGTGATAATCATGTGAGACACTTTGGTGTGAGCTTTAAGCCTGGCTAGGTTGAAGACTCCGCCGCCGTCGATACGATATCGAATACGAATTCCCTCGGATAAAGTCTGCAGGGCCTCCCGAACTAGTACTGCAAAGTACAAAGCGAACAGAGTTGGTGCGAGCACGCAGCCTTGCTTAACGCCGCAGCTCACCGGAAAGAACTCTGATTGCTCGCCGTGTACATTGACACAACAACGCATACCATCATGCAGGAGTCGGATCATTCTAACAAACTTATCCGTGCATCCAAGTTTCGATAGTACCACCCATAACGCTTCTCGAGGCACTCTATCAAAGGCTTTTTCTAAGTCAACGAAACATAGTAAAAGTGGTTGACCTTGTTCTCGGCTTTTCTCTTGAAGTTGGTGGATAGAGAAAATAGCCTCACATGTGCCCCGACGGCACAGAGCTGCTGACCAACAAGCAAGATGTTCTTAATCGTTGGGGAGAGCACTTTAACAACTTGCTCAATATTGACCGAGCTGCAGACCTCGCCCACATCAGCTCAATGTCTGCATTGCCCACGAGTAATGAGTTGGATAGCCCGCTGACGCTGCTGGAGGTCGTCGTTGCTGTACAGCAAGAGCAGGTGAGTATCATAAGTCCAACGTACTTGTATAATGGAAGTCAGTGTCTTTGGGACTGAATACTAGTCTGACAACAAAAAGTGTTGATAAAAAAAATTACCTGTCAGTTTTGAAATAGCTTCGAAACAAACTGGTACCTACGGAATTCATAGAAAAATATTTAAAAAAACTCATAAAACAATATTACTTTTTGATCTCATTTAAAATTATTGTTAAGCGTTTCAAAACCTACCTAACGCCTTTTACATGCTGTCTATTCACATTCCACCCGACTTCAAAAGCTTAACATTAAGAACCCTGCTTCTTTCAGAGCCGTAAGAAGTTTCTTCGGATCCCTCAAGATAATATTATGAGTATACTGAGGCGAAGTGTGTGCCTCTCGCAATACGTGGTGTCGCCCAGGATCAAGAGTATCGGATCGCACGTAGGATGCCCGTCCTCTAGCCACCAGTACCTGCCCTCGGCGTACCCAGCTTTATCCTCCAAAACCGAGCAAGTCGAAAAAGTAGAAAAAGGTATGTATTTTTAAGAACCAGCAGGACGATTGCCGTTCGTTCGAATTCGGAAACTTTACCGTGCGGTCATTGGTCAATGCCTAGCACCGCGAGCGTTTATTGGATATCGTGTGATGAAGTTTCCGAATTCGAGATTGCGCATTGTGATTCAGCGGTATCCAATCACGAAAATCTTTTGATCTCTAAGCCCTAAGAATATGCTGAAGCTGATGGGAGAAATTAAAGATAGTAGGAGGAGTAGAAAGTTCATTGACAGTGATAAACTGACCATTAAGCATTAACTATCCTAGTATTTGGCGAGTGCTTTTTTTATAAAATAGGGGGGCAAACGAGCAAAAGTTTAACATCATGGAAAGCAACTACCGTCGCCCATGGACACTCGCAACATCAGAAGAGCTGCAGGTGCGTTGCCGGCCTTGTATTCACCAGCTTAATTTTTTTCCCAGAACCAGAATCCCGGGTGCGTTTCCCGGAGGTATGGCGCGACCGGTTCAGCGCCGCCATCCAGCTCACCTCCACGCCTGAAGCCCGCAGCCTCACCTGCCTCTAACATGTACATAATATACATACACGGTGCTCACAGCTCTGTTTTATTCGACACCAAAATCCCCGCTGTTCCTGAATTGCAGCACACGTCATAATACCTATACGTGTAAGGGCCGAAACACATAACCGCATTGCGGCACCACAACGCCAAATTTGGCGGAATTCAGTTTTTTTACGAGTTTTGAATTTTTTTGCCGGCGATTTTTGCGGTGCGGTGCCGCAACGCGGTATTGTGTTTTGGCCTAAAGGCCAAAGGGTTGTATAGTGTTTTGGCCTAAGAGCCAAAGGGTTGTCTCTTTTACGCGCGATCCTTAGATCGATAGACAACGAAAGTGAAGTGTTCCGCGCGGAAACCGTACATATTTTTGCAACAAAAACTATACCATGTCCTTCCCCGGCTTTCAAAGTATTTCTAAACCAAGTTTTATCAAATTCGAATGCAGAAGTAACTGATACAACGCTTACGGACACTTGCAAAAGGGAGGTCACAACCTTGTTCTCTAGCTTTAAATCCCCTAACCTTCTATATTCAGAGCCTCCGGCATGATTCTAGTTTCTTACGCTGGCTCCTCTCGCCGGGTTAGTTCCCGAACCGGTGGTGGGCACCAGTAGTAAGAATACATATTTTGTAAAAATTTATTCTGAATAAAGTTTAAGGGCCTGTTTCACCACTTCCTGATTAGTGCTGGATAGGCTTTCCACAACTTTTTTTTACAGATGGAGTATGGAGTATCTGTAAGATAAGTTGTCGATAGCCTATCCGGCACTTTATCAAGAAGTGGTGAAACAAGCCCTAAGGCTGCGTTTCCATTGAAGCGGAGCGGAGCGGTGCGGAGCTTAGCGGTGCCGAATTGACCAATCACCATGCTCGAAATCTTCGCAATCATTCCGCTGGAATAGCACGATTAGTCAATTCGGGCACCGCTAAGCTCCGCTCCGCTTCAGTGGAAACGCAGCCTTAGTTTTAAATATGATATAATATTTACGCTAGTCAGCTTAGGCTCATATTTTATTGGAGCATGGCTCTCCCATGCTGCCAGAACTCTGTTAACAAGACAATCCCAAAATTAGCTAAGAGTGTAGGTACTCAGTAGCAGGTTACTGTTGCCAATCCGAAAAAGTGGCATTAACTGTATGACGGACCTTACAAATTGGCATTGAGAAATTCAGAAACAACAAAAAATATAACTAAATTCTGAGTATTTATTCATTCTGCTGACTTCAATAATCGAACTGGGTATTCGGTAGCCCTTCGGCGACCATCTGATCCTTCACCCACTGGTACACTTGGGGGATGTCCACGTACACTCCAGGCACGTCCTTCTCGCCGCAGCCCACGCCGTAAGCCACCATGCCGTACACCGCATACCTGGTTGACTTCCGAGACGGATCCTGGAAAAAACGAAAAGGTAGTCAAAATTAATAATATTTAAATAAACCGTTATGCTAAGTACTCACATACGGTTTTGCTCGATAGTTTTACTCCAAATCGAAGGAAATGACATATTTGACATATTTAATTCCATCGAGCCGGCTCGAAGCGAGCGTTCGAGCTGTCAGTTTTGGCGGTCCACACGGTGGTTATTGCTCGATTTGGAGTTAAACTATCGAGCCAAACCGTATGTCAGTACTAAGCATTACCGTTACAAGAAGTAGTGAAACCTACCGGCAGAGGACAGACAAGCGGTGACCCTCCGTCACCGACACACGTGTCCACGCCCTCCTCGCCGCCGGCGCAGGTCAGCGAGTTGTGCAGGGTGTACGTGGAGCCGAGCTTCGTGTTCTTCAGGTTGATCTCGCACTGCTTGTCACGGACTAGCTTTAGGAGAATCTGAAAACAACATACGTATTGTATTGTTAATGAATTCTGATCGAAAAAGAACACATTCTTGTGTTTGTGACTTTATAATATCATGTTAAGATACAACTAGGACCATTTGCGCCAGACTGAGCCATTGCTATTCATAATTATTCAAGACGTGAGTCATGAGTGGATGAATAGGGTAACTAACATGAAAAAACTTCCCTGTTATGAAGTAGATAAATCACAAGTTTTATTAAAATAATTAGGGCAAAATGAGTTATTGTCCGTATGTTGCGAAATGTTACAGTTTGTTCGATTGTTCCACTCACGTCTTCAATTATTTAGTCAGAGCGCCAGGCAGGGGCGGATCTTGAATTTGTGGGGCCCTGGGCTAATACTGCTTAGGGGCCCTACCTAATTACTCAACTAATTGCTATTTTGACAAGAAACTGTTTTCTGTAGTGATGTAGGTATATTCTATGCTAATAATATTATAAAGCGGAAGAGTTTGTTATTTAGTTTGTTTGTTTGAACGCGCTAATCTCTGGAACTAATGGTCCGATTTAAAAAAATCTTTCAGTGTTAGATAGCCCATTTATCGAGGAAGGCTATAGGCTATACTTTATCACGCTATCGCTAAGACTAATAGGAGCGAAGAAATAGAGGAAAATGTGGAAAAAAAAAACGGGAGGAAATATATTTGAAAGGGCTAATTTGAACGCGCTAATCTCAGGAACTACTGGTTTGATTTGAAAAATTATTTCAGTGTTAGATAGTCCATTTATCGAAAAAGGCTATGGGCTATATTTTATCACGCTACGACTAATAGGAGCGAAGAAATAGAGGAAAATGTTGAAAAAAACGGGAGGAAATTAAATAATTTTATAATAAGCCCTTTCAAATAATTTCCTCCCGTTTTTTCAACATTTTCCTTTTGAAAAGGCTTATTTGAACGCGCTAATCTCAGGAACTACTGGTCAGATTTGAAAAATTCTCAAAAAAAAAATTTCACGAACTACTGGAGGAATTTTTCTGTTATTTGGCACATATAAGAACGGACCAGTAGTTCTTGAGATTAGCGCGTTCAAATAAGCCCTGTCAAATAATTTCTCCCCGTTTTTTCCACATTTTCCTCTATTTCTTCGCTCCTATTAGTCTTAGCGTGATAAAATATAGCCTTTACCCTTTCTCGATAAACGGCCTATCTAACACTGAAAGAATTTTTCAAATCGGACCAGTAGTTTCTGAGATTAGCGCGTTCAACTAACAAACTGTAAATTCTTTTATTTGGTCATCGCACTGTAGGTCTTTTGTTAAATCGAAATTTATCGAAAGAACTGATAATTAATGATGACATTGTGGTCCTGTATTTATTTTCTATATAGTATATACGACATCGGAGAAAGAACGCTCTGCTCCCCGTGTATTATATTTCTCTATGGCTCTGATTCACAGCTAGTGGTCGGCATCGTTGAAAAATCTTTAAGATGGTATAGCAGTTTGGGAAAACATCAACAAGTTTCTTTTCATAAATTATCCAAAAAATTTCACTGCAAGAGGTGTAAGACTCTGTCTTATACTGCAGTAAGTAGTATTTTAACTGAATGCACTCATTCCTTATATGTTCGTCTACGGCATTTGGACAATGCGCCAACCTTATGATCGGATTTTTTTTAATTCTGGATAATTTTTATTATTGACAATATCGTCTATTGGTTTCAGTTCGGTTGGGGGCCCTCTGTATTCGCGGGGCCCTGGGCTGCAGCCCAAAAAGCCTTATAGTAGATCCGCCCCTGGCGCCAGGGATTGGTCTATTCCTACAGTAGAGCTACCGAAGCGATGCCACGATGCTTCTAAATCTATCGTATCGTACCAGATATTCACAATACTGCGAAATTATGAATATTCTCAAAGCAACTGATTGCGTTGATGACATAGGTACTCGTTAAGTTAATGTAAGTCTTAAGATAACTTAAAATTTAATCAACGATAACTTTAAGCCGGTCTGGGGAAAATCTTATGATTCTAGGAATCTCTAAGACTTTCAGTTCAGACCACCCGTAACCACGGCTGAAAATCAGGCGAAAAGTTGGGAACGAGAAAAGTGCTTCGCGATAAAATCCCTAACTCATTAAAAGCAAACTGCAGTTAACAGTTTTGACTTCTCCTAGAAATATCTCTAGGAAAAGTAAAAAAAAAAATGAAAAAGAAAAGCACCTTCTTAAGAATTCCAGAGTAGCTGGTGTTTTTTTTTATGTGGGCGCCCCAGCCCATGCTGTAGCACTCGGTGCCCGCGGGCGGCATGATGCGGCCCAGGCAGGCGACGCCCACGTGCGGGGCCAGGGTGAAGGGCTCGCTGAGGATCAGCAGCGCCACGTCGTTGTGCGCATGGACTGCAAAATCATGATGGTTATTAGAATGTTCAACAAAAATCTACTTTAAACAGTATCTCCTTATCGTAGGACCACCTTTGGAAAATCTTTCCAAGAGAAGAGTCTTCAAAATCTTTTAGTCAATGATTAAGTTTCTTTTAGTAAATGATGAAGTTATCCGCATATAAATATAAAATCGTCGAAATGAGAAACCTCCTCATTTTTTGAGTCCATCGATACCGATTTTAATATGGGTCGAGGGTAAAACAAAATTTAATGTATGAGCTACAATGTGATATTATATTATAAAAAAGGAGCTAAGCTAAATACTTGCAAGACATACGTTTCAAGAATTCGGGATGAAGGACAATTTTCTTCACAAGTCTGTCTTGGTGAGGGAGAACCTCCTTCGTGACTTGCGTGTCCCACTCTCCAGCTCTGCATTTTATCTGAAATAACAAGATAGGATTTACATCAGTAAATTAGATGAAAGAGATGTAAATGTGAGAAAAAATTAACATAGGACGCACAATCTTGTATCGATATACTTATGACTTATCGAAGGTTCCAAAACAAGTGCGTCATAATGTTAAAAATAAAAAAGTAAAAAAATCTCAAATAAAAACAAAAAAACAAGACATGGCTGTTTGTTTTCACCGACTGCCTCCTAACGCTTAGGCATCTAGCGGCGAGGGTACATAAATGCATCAAGATTTCATAAAATATGTTTGCGTATCACCTACGTCCAGGGCGTAAGAACTTTTGTAAAACATTTTTTTTCAAAAACATGTTTGCTTTGAGAGATAGATGATCCTAAGCCGGCCCTTAGACGATCAATTATTGTAATGTGCAATATAACGCTTCAACTTTATTGAATAGTTTATTTGATAATTAGATTGAAGGCGCACGATGTTCAATACTCCTAGACGTTCAATAATATTACGCAATAAAATTGCTCGTCTAGGGCCCGCTAAAAGACTGCTAGGGATCACTCAGCGTTAGGAGACGGTTGGTGAAAACTGGCATTAGTAATGTTACCTGTCCGGGGTTGTAGTCGTCGATTTTGTGGGCTGCGGTGATGACCACAGAGGGACTGATGATGCTGCCGCCGCCGATGTAGTCCTCGTTGTCCCAATCGGTCTTACCCGTTCTGGAAATGAGGAACACACGTGACACGATCACATTTCTGATAAGCTATTAGCCATTCTCTCTGAGTTATGACGATGACATTTTAGTACTCATGTATGTCGCGCCGACTTTAGAAAATTAAATTGGGCGATTTAAGATTGGACATCGTTTGGTCCGCTACAATCTACTTCACCTACCCAGGTGAAGTATGCCTGCGTCGTCAGTGCTAGTAGAAAAACAATGAATGGATTTAGTATGCTGCCCGATATGAGGATTTTATACGTGGGAGAGCCATGCTTCGGCACGAATGGGCCGGCTCGACCGGAGAAATACCAAGTTCTCACAGAAAGCCGGCGTGAAACAGCGCTTGCACTGTGCTTCGCCGAGTGAGTGAGTTTACCGGAGGCCCAGTCCCCTACCCTATTCCTTTCCCTACCCTCCCCTATACCCTTCCCTTCTCTATCCTCCCCTATTACCCTATTCCCTCTTAAAAGGCCGGCAACGCACTTGCAGCACTTCTGATGCTGCGAGTGTCTATGGGCGACGGAAGTTGCTTTGACCCGTTTGCTCGTTTGCCCCCTTATTTCATTTAAAAAAATCGATAGAGGCAGCCCGTTGCAAACTGCCGAAATTTATGAAAGTATTTTTGACAAAACTCACTTGAGTATGGCGACCATCCAGGGGAAGTCGGCGAAATCAGAGAAGTTCTGGTCGGTTGTCTCTCTGAAGGACAGGGCTCCAGGGTTGCTAATGCCGCAGAGCGCTGGCGGCTTGTAGGGCCCTGGGGGAGTCTTCGTGATCACCTTGCTCTTCTCGCAGCATTCCTCCAGGAAGTGGCATTCTTTACCCCTGTAGATTTCATTACGAACATGTTACAAACTAAGTAAGTACCAATGAATGTAACTTACGTAGTACTAACTATTCAGTTACTGGGACATACGAATGGCGACTGCTTAAATCTCATTTATAAAGGGTTTCCAACAGTTGGGAGATAACCCTGGCTATACGTATGCACGAGGTGAAGGTGTCACGTCTATCAAAGAAACAAAACCTAAGGGAAAAAAATTGGGATCATCATATTCTATACTACCATTTTTGTTTTGGAAAAATCCCACTCTTTTTTGGGCATCAAGCCTAAATCGTTTTTTATTACTAATAATGATTATGTTTCTGATATCTATATCAGAAACATCATCAACATCATCTAGGTTACAAAATTCTAATTGCCTATGATCCCTGATAATTGGGCTACTGAATTACAATCAATCAATAATCCGCCATAAGCTGAACATACCTGTAAGTGAAGACCGTAGTTGGGTCTATGACGTTCTGTGTGGGAGTGTCGCACTGCGCCTTCTTCACGCAGAACCCGTTCTTGCCTTCAGAGGTCGTGCAATCTGTCAATTAGAAAAAAACAGAAAATCAGTATATAAACGGCGGAGTAATCGTTGGACATATACCCCCTTACTAATAAACGCTGTTTAAGCTTTGAATAGTTATACAGTGTTTTGTTTTCTTCAATCCAACTAAAAATGTCACTTGTGTGACAGGAACAAAACACTGTATAACTATTCAAAGCTTATACAACGTTTAGTTCCGGTATCTAGATCACCTGCTGACTGACCGGCTGGAGGATGATGCTGACATTGAGCGAGAGCGCAGGGCTCTTACCGTCAGAGCTAACATGATCGCTCGACGTTTTGCCAACTGCAGCAGGGACGTTAAAACCACACTTTTTAAGGCGTATTGCCTTAGCATGTACACCTGCCAGCTGTGGATAACGTTTAAACAAAAGACGATGAGCCGTATAAGAGTTCAGTATAATGATGCATACCGAACTCTTATGCGGCTCCCGCGAAGCTGCAGTGCTTCGGGTATGTGTGCGGAGGCGGGAGTCCCTGACTTTTTTGCTATCATTAGATCTCGGGTGGCTGCATTTCGGCAGAGACTGCGCAGCTCTGGCAATAGGATACTCGCGGCTATCTCTGACGACTACTACAATAATCTAATGTACGTGCGGTGGATCTCTGTTCACATGAACCAGAACAAGAAGTGATTTTATGACTGGACACCCCTTTACAGTGTCAACATTATTTTATTTTTACATAATATTTTATATAATCTGTATGGGTACATTAATTATGCCTGAAATAAAGACATTTTATTTATTTATTTATTTTTTATTAGTAAGGGGGATAATCTACAAACATGGAACCTCCTCCTTTTTAGGGTTCCGAAGTCAACAAGGAACCCTTATAGTTTCGGTCTGTCCGTCTGTCCGTAGCTTTCCTTTTAAATTCAGCATAGTTCCTACTCCCGTGAATTTTTTCACATTTCCAGAAGCAACCGTTTAGCTGGTAGAATGGGGGGGGGGGGGGACACTGGACTCTTAACGATTTTTTTCCAGTTTAAAACTTAATCGTTCACAAATGGATCCCTAAATCGGAAAAATGATCTAAGTATAAATACTTATAATATTTTAAAAAAACCTATCCAACAACACCCCATGATGATGCGAGAAAAAAAATCATCCCCCGCCTCATGTGTAGGTAGGGGAAGTACCATAAAAATATTTTTTTAAGATTTTATGTACCATTTTGTCGGCATCATTAATATACTTACATGTATTCATGCCAAATTACAGCTTTGCTATTTATAGTCTCTAAGCAAAATCGCGGACAGACAGACGGACAGATGGACAGATGGACAGACGGACAGACAGACGGACAGACGTACAGACGGACGGACAGACCGAAATTTTAAGGGTTCCTTGTAGACTACGGAACCCTAAAGCAGCCCGTTATAACGTTAGCGCTATTAATACGTCGAAAATCTGACAGTGTTTACCACAACTCATGATTTATGTATAGGCATATTAGTCATGTCCTATAGGCGGTAGCTTCCTATGGCGTCCTAGGGGGGGCGGCAGCGTCCTGGGATGGCGGCAGAGTTCGTACATATGGGCAGCAAAATTAAAGTGGCATAGACTCATAAAAAATATAAATCCGGCCCTGATTTACCATATTTCTGGTCATCGTTGAACTTGTTCTTGGTCTCGCTCGCGACCTGCTGCATCACCCACCTGAGGGATTTAGGCTCCTGGCAGCTCACGGCAGCACACAGGAGGCCCACGAGGGCTAATCTGAAATTCATATTTGATCAAATCTTTAAAACTTTACGTAGAGTCGACGCAAATTACCTAATAATCATTTTTATGATAATTAACATTATTCATAAACATTTCCCTACACCATGTCAATATTGTAACAAATACCTTAAGGTTCTTGTATGTTATATATAATATCGACCTTTTGTATTTAAACTATTTTATTTCTTTTCCGTAACTCGATTTATGGGGGTAGGGGTTCGCGGAAGACCAGGGACAGCGGCGACTGTCGCTGTCAAAACCTGAGCGGTCCCCTTTTCCTTATTTTTTGGCATTGCACTGCCATAAATATTATGTTGTTTAAATATGCAATTTTTGTTACTTTTATTTTAGGATAGTGCTTTCTTTTTTTTCTCATTCTCTTATGTACACTTTTTTTTTCTTTTGTATTTTTTGTTTATTGTGGTTGTGTAATGTTAAAAATTGGAATAAAGATTTTTTTTATTTTTTTATTTTTATTTAATAATAATTGAAGACCATCAATCCCCATTATTAATTCCGGCCGCTTTCGCACAACTTCTTGCTTTAATCTAATCAGTTGTTCGCAGTACAGTTCAAAATCGATGGTCCTGCTTTTTTGTGTACCCAGCTTTTTTTAAAAGCTGTATACACAAAAAAGCTCGATACTTGGATGCCTCAATAGCTCACTGAAAGAAACCTAATGAACCGTGTACTCATTGGTGATTCTTTATTACGTCGTAATGAAACCGAACCATTTTTGAAGAAGCTGATAACTGGTGATGAAAAGTGGATCACGTACGACAAGAACGTATGAAAAAGAACGTGGTCAAAGGCCGGTCAGGCTTCACAGACTGTGGCGAAACCCGGGTTAACTCGTAACAAGGTGATGATGTGTGTGTGGTGGGATTGGAAGGGCATTATTCATTATGAGCTGTTACCGCCAGGCAGGACCATCGATTCTGAACTGTACTGCGAACAACTGATGAGATTAAAGCAAGAAGTTAAGAGAAAGCGGCCGGAATTAATCAACAGAAGGGGGTGTGGTTTTTCACCATGATAACGCTAGACCTCACACATATTTAGCCACTCAGTAAAAATTACGGGAGTTTGGCTGGGATGTGTTAATGCATCCGCCGTCCTGAGTGATCCTGACCTTGCATCTTCAGATTTCCACCTGTTTCGGTCGCTACAGAATTCCTTAGGCAGTGTCAGGTTGACATCACAAGAGGACTGCCAAAACCACTTGTTGCAGTTTTTTCATCAGAAGCCCCAAAATTTTTATAGCAATGGGATCATGTCCCTACTCCCTACCAACAAGACGGCAAAAGTTATCGAACAAAATGGCACCTAAGTATAATAATACTTTAGTCAATTGTAAATAAACTTTAAGAATAAAAAAAACCATTTGATTTTTATATAAAATGCGAAGAAACTTTTTCCCCAACCTAATATATTTTTGACTTGTTACTCTTCGATAGTTCTCATTATTCATATTTTTTTGTATATTATTACTCCTCTACTATTTGCCCTGGCTGTGTTTGGCAAGAAACCAAGAAACACAGCGACACGAGTATTTTACACATTTAGTATAGTATTTTCAGAACAACGGAATCCTTAACCTTACAAAAAAACATGTTTTAATTATTATAATTGCAGTATCTAAAAATAACTAATTTAAACAAAAAAAAGCGCCAACAGTAGGTATCTAAATGAATCAAAAATTATTAAAAAATCTTTCGAGACAAATGTGCAATAAACATTAATAATAATCTGTAAAACAGACCTCGAATAACGTTTAAATCATAAAAATTTATTGACTCCGGTTTTATCTTTTTATAAATACGAGAAACAAATAAATAATATCAACGCTTTAGAATTTAACCTTATGCCACTGCGATGATCCATAGAATTAGCTGATAAAATTGTAATTTATAATGTTATTGATGATTATTTATGATAATATTAATATTATAGCAAAGTAGCTTACTGTAGAACGGCCATTGGGGCAGCGTGTTGCACCGGTTCCGAACCGAGACTGCGGTCAGCACCACAAGATGTCATGAGGAAAACATAACTAGTTATAAATAATGTGACCATCCGTCCCGATTTCGGTGGGACAGTCCCGCTTTCAGGCCGTTTCACAGTGGATCGAATCGACAATTTCGGGGACATAGGGACCAATTTTTGTTTTTAAATTTTTTTTTGTGCCAATGGATAGAGCTAATTAATCTTAACAAATGTTATTCTTTGCAATTTTTTCTTAGGGTTATTATTTAAGTAGAAAAAAACATATTTTTAAATTTCTTGTATGGAAAAAAATATATAATCCCAAATTTTTATCAAGTCCTGATAGATCCCGCGCTCAAACCTTTTTTTTTATATATTTTGGCTACATTGCTAGTATTATGTACCATAAATGTGTGCCTAAAGTTGCCACTCTGCCAGAAATAGCCGAAGAAAATTACAAAAGATTTAATTAGTAACTAATGACTTCTTAAAATTCCTTAAACTATTCTAGGCATATTTCATGCAAAATAATTATTATGCTAGTAAAACAATACTTATAATTACTTAAAATTAGAAAAAAAAAACTAGAAATATCGATTCCCCATATGACCCTCAATTCTTTCGACCTGAAGAATCTACATAACCTGGAAGAACAATTAATTCTACAGAACCCTGTCCAACTAAATCAAATATCTTCTTCACTGTACCATACAACGTTGCCCCTATACACGTTAGTATTTGGTATAGTTACAATTTCCCTTATTCTTATCATCCGACGTCGCCGCTTGCGTCGACAAAAGGACAGTGGTCTAAACGAGGGTGTCACTCCAACCAGCCAAGCTGATCAACCAGTCTACGCAGTTCCTGTAAAGAATCAAGAATCTCTGCCAGCAACTTTCTCGCTCAAAGTCCTCAAATAGTTGCTTCTCTGGGGGTGGAGGAATAACGCACGGACCCCTAAAGGAGAATGCTGATGCAGCCGCACGTGCCCGGTCAACGCCATCGCCTTCGAGGTAACACATCAGCAGTTTCAGCATAACCGCGTTTTCGTAATTATTCATGTTCTATCAAAAATTGTCATTCCATTCCGGTCTAGGATCGATCGCGGAACAATTATTGTAAATGAAATATAAGTTAGTTTAATAAATTTCTTAGATAATTTCTGGTTTTTTTTGGAAGCCCGGGCTGCCGAATTCGTAATTAATTTGAATTGTGTATTTTCTAACAATCGCTTACCTAATGATAATGAATCGAACAACATTCAAAATAAAGAGCTTAAGTAATTGCATAAGGGCTTATACCCTCATTAGCCAATCATTAATAGTTATAATTATCTTTGTTAGGTGTGGAAAATTATAAAAGGATCGTAATTGATATTTCAAAATTAGTTATTGTTTAAACGTGCTACTACATACATCGTATTTTCACAGTGTTTAATTTTCTTTATTTTGGTATAATGGACGGTCTTGTGAATAGTATAGATTTATTTATGGTATTAAGAGACCAATTGAAAAGTTTGTCAGATAGTAAAAAACTATTTGATTTTCTACAATCGAAAATAAATGTGACTGAAGAGAATAGTGCCGTGCTTAGAAAGTTCTGTACGCGTTTTTGTTCTAATATATGTGCCAGATGGGAAAAATGCAACCGAACATTAGCTAAATTTATTAAAAAAAATGGCGATTGGTTAGAATCGTCAATAAATTGGCCCCAAGAAATCAATTTTGATGTTATCAATACTGAACCAATAGAACTCGAGGTTTATGATAATACTGAGAATCTACCACCAGCACTTTCTACTTCAGACGCTTCCACATCTACGTTTACTCCGAGGAAACCTTTTGAAGATTTATGTGATCGACAAAAACGGAGACGTTTAGATGAAATAAATAAAAATCTTTCATTTTCTCCGGAAGAAATGTCTGCCATATCAACAAGGAGTTTAAAAAATAGTGGAAACGAAGATATTTCAAAAATAATGAACCATTTACTCAATCATCCAGAAGATTTAAATAAAGTCAAGGCATGCTTAAACAACGATAAGGTTAAGTAAGAGTGATACGTATTCACCTGATAAGGCACTAGCTTTATTAGTTTCGCTAAAGTTATCAAAGTGGCAATATATAAACTTAAGAGAGTCTGCGAGTGAAAATGGTTCAGAGTTATATCCATCGTACTACAAATTGCAACAAGCTAAATTGAATTGTTATCCAGATAAAAAAGATTTATGTATTACTGAGGACGGGGCTTCAATTAAACTGCAAGCTTTACTCAACTTGACTGTATCAAGACTTTTGGATGCAATATCCATGGATTTGGACGCAACAATAAATTTAGAGCTTGTAAGTAAATGGGGTTTTGACGGAGCTTCTGGTCAAAGTGTGTACAAGCAAAAAGTAAACAAAGAATTTGAAGACTCCAGTATTTTTATGGCCAGTCTAGTACCAGTTAGGCTACAACAATCCGATGGAACTATTGTTTGGGAAAACGAAAGACCATCGTCCACGTTTTACTGTCGTCCATTAATGTTTCAATTTACGAAAGAAACCCAGTCCACTGTTATGTCAATTAAAAACAGAATAACAGAAGAAATAAAAGCGCTTCAGCCATCAAAACTGAATCAAATTGAAGTGTCTCACCAGTTACTTTTGACGATGATTGACGGAAAGATAACGTTATATTTATCAGAGACGTCGACAGCCGTTTGCGATATTTGCAAAGCAAAGCCATCGGAAATGAACAATATTGAACTGCTTGACCAAAAACACAAGAATGAAGAAATTCACCAGTACGGACTATCATCTTTACACTGCTGGATAAGGTGTAGAGTGCCTTCTTCACATAGGTAACAATAATTATTCTTATTTATCATACCTTAGCTATTAATTACTTTACAGCCGCAAGTCATTGTTCTTTTACGAAATATTCATTTTCAATATTAATAATGTCCCATTTTCAGTTACCTCGCGACCACCGCGCTCGGTCCACGCGTTATCGCACACCGACGTACGCAAGGCTCGCCTACTAGTTATCGTAACTACCTAACTAACATTATCGCGGGTGCTCCTGCCTGCAGGAGCACCTTATTTGTGATGGAGAAGATGTCGAGTACCCCCACTGTAAGTTATGCCAACGTTACCTCCAGAATAATGTACCCCAAGAAAGACCAAGCCATCGTAATAGATTCGATTGACGGATTGATGCTAAGAGATTATTTAATGGCACTCTCAACTGTAACAAAGTCGACGAATATTCGATTTATTTCCCGGATTGCTAACTCAAGAATTTGTGTTTACATGGATTCCAAAGAAACTGTAAATGAGCTAGTTGATGTAATTAAGACAATAAAAGTTAAAGATTATTTATTAGAGATTCGCCCATTGATTTCAAGAAACAAAAGGATTGTTTTATCGAATGTTTGCCCGATCATTCCCAACGAGGTTTTGATAGAAAAATTTAACGATATTAACATTAAAATCTTAAGCCCGATTACTTTTATGAAAGTAGGTATACCGGACCCTGGCTTCTCGCATATAATGAGTTTTAGGCGACAATTGTACGTTTCCCCCGAGGACGAAAAAAGACTGCCGGAATCATTACAGATCCAGTACGAAGACACCAATTACTGGATATATGTATCAAACGAGTCGATGAAATGTTTCGTTTGTAATACTATGGGACACTTGGCTAAAAACTGTCCTCAAGGTAACCACATATTATCTACTCCTAAAAACACTAGTGATGTCACACTAGGACCTACCGAAAACCCCAACTATATTTTAGAAGAGTCTTCAAATTCAAAAGTTCTGTCGCAGGCAGACAATACTAATTTACCGTCTAAAGATTTTGAAACCAGCAAGGGTATTAAAAGAATCCGTTCTTCTACGACATCAGAACCTTCTCATTCTGATTTAAATCAAACCACTGACCTTGTTATGGAAGAAATCGTACCATCGAGTGATTATACTAATGACACCGATAGTAATTTTTCATTAGAAGAAGAAATACCTAGTAAGAAAAACCTAAAGAAGAAGAAGAAAACACTAGATAACAGATCGGAAGAACAGGTTTGGACGGATATTAAAATTGAAATCAAGGAATTAGAAAATGAAGATGCCTTACCACACTTCCCCTTAACATTAGACCGATTTAGAAAACTCCTTGACGAAACGCGCAACAAACAGAATATACAAGAAATTTTACAAGATTATACTGAAAACACCGCTGAGTTAGTTACAATGTGCCTATTCATTCATCCGAAACTTAGTAGGAATTTAAAAAACCGATGTTCGAGACTAACGAGAAAACTACAAGAGCTTAGTTTAATGAAAGATAAGTGATTTCCTTTTGGTATATATTATTTATATAAGTTGTAATATTAAAATACATAATTCCATATACATATATTGGTAAGCTTATAAACATAATGCGAATTTTGCAGTGGAATGTAAATGGTTTTCATGTAAGATTTGAAAGCATAAAACTACTTTTGAATGATGTCGATCCTTTATGCTTTTGCATACAAGAAACTAATTTTAAAAATAATTATTTTGCTAAATTAAAAAATTATGAATGTTTCTATAAAAACCGAAATAACAGCAGTATTGCTAGTGGTGGTGTAGCCACATATGTTAAGCCCCATTTGTTACCTGAAGTTATTTGTATTAATAGCTGCCTCGAAGTTGTAGTGATAAGAATAAAATTCCCTTTAGAGATTACTATTTGTAACGTGTACATACCTAATAGCTGTTCTATTAACCATCTAGTATTGGACAATTTACTTAATCAGCTTCCAACACCTTTTCTTCTATTAGGTGACTTCAATGGACACCATTTTTATTGGGGCTCTAATCGTTGCGATCAAAGAGGAAAAATAATAGCAGAATGGTTAGATTTAAGTGATACTTTGATCCTTTTAAATAAAAACCAACCCACACATTTTAATTCTAGTAATGGCCACACAAGTAATATTGATTTATCTTTTGCTTCTCAAAATATATCAACTTATTTTGATTGGAATGCATTGGACTACCTTTATGACAGTGACCATTATCCTATTGTTATATCTGCAGAAGTTGAATTAAATCCTGATCGTGCATTAGGTTCTAAGCATTGGAAATATTCAAACGCTAATTGGTTAAAATTCCATGATGACATCGAAAACCATATAAAACAATTAGAAAAATTAAATATTACGTCATGTGTTTGCATCAATAAAACTTTAAAGGAATTCAAAGACATCATTTTTAACTCCGCTGAATTAAACATACCTAGGACAAGTGGTAAGCTAAGAAATAATCAGGTACCATGGTGGAACGATGAGTGTTCTAAGTTACTGAAAGATACAAAAAGAGCTTACAGAAAATATATAAAAATAAAAAAAGTTAATTTAAATAAACAAATTTTGGAAGAATATAATGAAGAGGATAAACGTAGGGAAGAAATATTGAAGACAGAATATCGTAAAGTAAGATCTAAGACTAGAAGAATTTTCAAAGAAAGTATAAAAGTTAATTGGCAAAAATTTGTTTCATCAATAAATAGTCAAACACAGATAGGAACTGTGTGGCAGAGAATTAATTCTATAAATGGTAAAAAGAAGAATAAAACAGAAATAATTTTAAAAAATAACGAAGGAAAGCTTTGTGGTAATCCTAAACTTAATTCAGAGTTATTGGTTAGAGCTTTTGCTGCAAATTCAAGCTCAAACAATTATAGACAAGAGTTTTTATGTTATAAAAAAGAAAAAGAAGATAGCTGTTCAGGTTTTGATAAGCTAAATAATGAAAATACTATTAACAATAAAATTACCTTAGAGGAACTTAAGCTCGTTATTCAAAAATTAGGAAATTCCAGCCCTGGTCCTGATAAAATATCAAATGTTATGATTAAAAAACTTCCATTATTGGCTCTTGAAAGACTTTTAGACATTTACAATTACATTTGGGTTAACCAGGTTTTTCCTGATTTATGGAGAGAAGCTATTGTAATACCCATCTTAAAACCCGGTAAATTAGCTACTACTACATCGAGTTACAGACCGATTTCACTCACATGTAACCTTTGTAAAATTTTGGAAAAAATTGTTAGTAATAGGATCAGATGGTACTTAGAACGTAATCAATTTTTGTCATCTTTTCAGTTTGGTTTCAGACAACTTAAATCAACCCTAGATCATCTGAGCCTTTTAGAAGAAGATATCCTTAGGTCGTTTGCAAATAAGAATAAAGTAGTACTAATTGCCCTAGATTTGGAGAAGGCTTACGAAATGGTTTGGAAACACAGAGTAATATTGCTTTTACAACAGTTAAATTTAAAAGGTAACGTTTTAGCTTTTGTTATAAATTTTTTGTCAGATAGGTTTATAAGGGTTAAAATAAATGATGTCCTTTCTGAGCCCCTCTGCACTGAAAATGGACTTCCACAGGGTTCTGTTTTGAGTGTAATTTTATTTTTGTTGTCAATTAATAATGTCTTGGAAGTTATAAAACGACCCGTTAAAGGATATTTATTTGCAGACGACTTAACAATTTTATGTACTGGAAAAAACCTAAAACTCGTTGAAAAAATACTACAAGAGACTTTAAATAATTTGAGTAAATGGAGTCTAGAAACGGGCTTTAAGTTTTCTGAAACCAAAACAGAACTAATGGTAATGTCAAAAAATAAAAATAAGGAAAATGTTAACCTATTCATTAACAACTGTAAAATTAATGAAGTAAATGAAATAAAAATTTTAGGTCTTACCTTCGATTCTCGATTAAATTGGGTATCACACATAAAAAAACTTAAGTCCGAATGTTTTAACAGAATGAATATTATAAAAATTTTATCATCAAATAATTGGGGATCTGACAGTAAGTGTATAAAAAATACGTACAAAGCTTTAATTATGCAAAAGATTGATTACGGTTCAGTTTTATATGACTCAGCATCAAATAATATTTTAAAAATTTTAGATAGTATTCATAATACGTGTTTGAGATTAAGTTTAGGAGCCTTTCGTACTAGTCCTGTTAATAGTATTCTCGTTGAGTGTAACGAAATGCCTTTATCTTATAGAAGGAAGGAACTGTGCCTAACATATGCAGCCAAGCATGTTGTCAATAATATAGATTCTCTCTTTTTAAAATCTGCTTTATTATCAGACATAGAATTTAGTTTACGGCCTTCTCTTGCTGTTCCCCTAAGACTAAGGGTCAAAAACTATTTACACGAAATTAAATTAGACTTACCTCCATTATTTACACGTCATTTTCCTTTTAAGGTACCACCTTGGGACAAAAATGTACTTAAAATAAATGTAGATCTAGCTGAAATATACCCTCGTGAATCTACTCCAGATTATATTTATAGAAACTATTATTATGAACTGACGGAGAAATATTCAGATTATACAATGTTTTATACTGATGGATCTATTTTTAATAACAGAACAGGCTGTGCAGTCGTTTCAGAAAATTGTAATTATAAATATAGACTACCTGATTATACTTCTATATTAACTTGTGAGGCCATAGCTATCCTAAAATGTTTGGAGATTATTAGAATTACTCCTACTGTTTCAAGAAATTATGTAATATTTTCTGATTCACTATCGTGTTTAACTGCATTATTAAATAATAAAAATATTGATCCCTTAATTAATACTATAAAAGAAAACCTAATAAATCTAATAAGTAATAACTTTTCTATAGAAATTATTTGGATTCCTAGTCACCAGGGCATTCCGGGGAACGAAAAAGCAGACGCTCAAGCTAAGGAGGCTACGAAATTAAATCAGTGTAGTTTGTTAACTTCTAATGTTTCTGATCTTAAAAAATTTTTTCGGTTAAATATTAAAAAACTATGGAACAGCTATTGGGTTACAAATAATAAGAGTTATTTATATGAAATAAGAAAATCAATCTTCGAAAAATGTACCTATAAATTTAACAAAAGAAGAGATGAAATGGTAATAAATAGACTAAGAATAGGACATTGTAATGCTACACACATTCACCTAATTACTAAAACCCCTAAGAGCAAATGCACAAGATGTGATTGTGAATTGACCGTAAAACATTTTCTTATTGATTGTCCTATGTTCAATCCAGAAAGAAGTAGTGTAAAACTTCAAAGTACATTAAAAGATTGTTTGTTAGATTGGGAAAACACTTTAAAATTTCTAAGGTTAACCGAATATTATTCTGTAATTTAATGTATTATTGTTATTACTTGTAGTCGCTAATGACCTTCGATGTTTAAAGCGACTTTAAATAAATAAATTAAAAAAAAAAAAAAAAAAAAAAAATGTCCCATTTTTCTTATGCAGCCTATCGTATGGATTTTAAAAAATGGAGTGGCAGGGGCGAAGATCAACAAAAAATTAAGCTTAGAAAGTTCGAAATTCAGCGAGCATTTAGAGAAGATTGCGGATTACTAATAGACCAGGTGAAACAAGGAGAGGGAACAACTAATGATGGCAATACTGCCCGAAGATTTTTCAGGGACGCAGACACTGCAGCCCGTATTACTGGTATAAGCAAGGAATTAATAGAAAGGTTACATGTAATACTCCAGACTGTAGCATCTGGAGAGTGCGTCAACCTTTCTAAATTCTCCTTATTCTGTAGAGAGACTGCAGAACTCTACATAAATTTATATCCCTGGTATTATATGCCTTCTAGTTTACATAAGCTGCTTATACATGGCGCTGATATTATCCAGCATTTTGCTACCATACCTATCGGCAATCTGTCAGAAGAAGCAGCAGAAGCTCGTAACAAAGATTTCCGGAAATTCAGAGAGAGTTATTCCAGAAAATTAAGTAGAAAAGCCACAAATGAGGATATTTTACATAATCTTTTAATATCATCAGATCCAAATATCACAAGTTTTAGACCAAGACTATCAAAGCATAACAAAATAGCTCTCTCTTCACGGGCTAAAGAGCTTCTGTTAAATTTGCCGACAGAATCTGAGATAGAGTTCATTGACGTTAATGAATTACAGGATAATCATTCTGATAGTGAGCAAGCTTTTTGAGTTTTGTAAATTAAATGCAATATTTATTTAGAAATAATTTTATTACTTTTATTATAGTATGTATGGTATCGTAATTTTTATGTATACTCACTATTTTTTATTTTTCAATTTTATTATTAATAGGGAATATGTATGTACCGCTTAAATGGAGAAAATATTATTATTTGTAATCTTTATTGTTAAAAAACCATATTAATGCTATTTTTTTATGTTTTTTTCGATACTTAATAATAAAATTTAAGTATCAAAAATTGGATTTTTTTTTAATTCCTTCGCAAATTTTTAAAACACTACGCTATTAGCAAAACAAAACGAGATAGTATTATATTCCATGCCACACTAATAATAGCTAATGAGGGTATAATTAAAAGCCCTTATGCAAGGCTACTTAAGCTATTTATTTTGAATGTTGTTCTGTTCATTGTCATTAAGCGATTGTTAGAAAATACACAATACAAAAGATTATTTACTATTGTCAAACGGATTAGTTACTTGAAGTTAATGACCGATCACAATATTTACATGGAATCGATTTTTCTTTTTTTTTCTAATTTTAAGTAATTATAAGTATTGTTTTACTAGCATAATAATTATTTTGCATGAAATATGCCTAGAATAGTTTAAGGAATTTTAAGAAGTCATTAGTTACTAATTAAATCTTTTGTAATTTTCTTCGGCTATTTCTGGCAGAGTGGCAACTTTAGGCACACATTTATGGTACATAATACTAGCAATGTAGCCAAAATATATAAAAAAAAAGGTTTGAGCGCGGGATCTATCAGGACTTGACAAAAATTTGGGATTATATATTTTTTTTATATATTCCAATTATATATTCCATACAAGAAATTTAAAAATATGTTTTTTTCTACTTAAATAATAACCCTAAGAAAAAATTTCAAAGAACAACATTTGTTAAGATTAATTAGCTCTATCCATTGGCACAAAAAAAAATTTGAAAAACAAAAATTGGTCCCTATGTCCCCGAAATTGTCGATTCGATCCACTGTGCGTTTGTCCCGCTGTCCCCCACAAGACGCAAAATGCCCCACTTTTCGCTATCAAGCAAGAATAATCATGTAATATATTTATAGAGTCGCTTAGGCCGTTTTTGACCGACTTCCAAAAAGGAGGAGGTAATACGTTCGGCTGTATGTATCTTTTTTTTCTATGTTCAACGATTACTCAGCCGTTTATGGTCCGATTTTCAAAATTATTTTTGTGTTGTCTAGGGTTTAGCTCTTATGTGGTTTAGCTCGAATTTGGTACCATGTTCACAAAAGTGGTGATCTGATTATGAGATACGTATGAAGCCTTGTCTTGTAGATAACTAAAAATAGTAAAATTATTACTTTTTTAGAAAAAATTTAAACCGACTTCCAAGGTAAAAACAATATTCTTAAAAATATGATCTAAAAAGTATGAAATAATTCTTATTCTTCAGTAGCGCAACAGAATTAGTTGAGGTTTAGTCGAATTTCGAAAAAGGCGCTATGAAGAATAAGAATTATTTCATACTTTTTAGATCATATTTTTAAGAATATTGTTTTTACCTTGGAAGTCAGTTTAATTGTTTTGTTAAAAAGTAATAATCGATAGGTCGAGGCCGTTCAGCGAAATCTTTTGCCAGGAACACTTTTGTTTACTCGTTCCCGTGTCGGCCGTCGGGTGTCCTACGAAGTCGATGTTGTCTTAATGGCAAACTTCTAATAGATTTGCAATCTTCTAATAGATTGTAACTAAACCGTCTTTTTAGGTAGAATTCTACGTCCTTAGAGATGACATTTTGGGTTTTTTTAGTGCGACTACCTAGATTTCCCGCTTTGATAAGAATATAATAATATGGTCACTGTTTGTCGATAAGCAACATCAAAACATATTATGTCCAATGTTTTGATGTTGCTTATCGACAAACCTTGTTTTGTTTATGTATTGATAACCTTACTTATACTCGAATCCATAATAATATTATAATTTATAATTGCGAAAGTGTCTGTCTGTCTGTCTGTCCGGTACCTCATCACGCCCAAACTGCTGATACTTTGAGTCCTGGGATAGGACGTAGGATACTTTTATCAAAAATGTATGATTTAGCTGTACGATAAACGAAACTTATATAGTTTGCGGTTGCGGTTTTGCTATGACTATATTATAGGGCTTACAAAGCCGTAATTCGGCATGGATTAATGATGCCGACAAAATGGTAAGTATAAGTATATAAAACTTTTTTTATGGTAGGTACACACAAAGCGGGGATGATTTTTTTATTTCGTGTCCACCCCACCGTGTGGGGTGTCGTTGGATAGGTTTTTTTTAAATATTACGAGTATTTAAAAATCATTTCGCGATTTAGGCATCCATTTTTGAAATATGAAGCTTTAAAGTGGAAAATCCCCCCCCCCTCCCTCCGCGAACTCGGTACGGTTAACATCGTCTGACGTGCGCTCCGGGAATTAAAATCGTTTTCGGTGGTTAAAATCGTTAACTGCGTGCTGAGTGTGTGTAAAAAGCTAGGTAACGGTGTAATCTACGTTTACTGTAAGTTTTTGAACACATTTTCCCGTATTTTATTGGATTTAAACTCGGTAAGTAATTTCCTTTGTTCATTTTTAACAGTAAGGAATTGTAGGTAGGTAAAAATATTGTATCGTCGGTACCGCGCGCGCTGCGCCGGGCGCCCGGCCTTGCGATCAGCTAGTCATAAATAGTGTTATTGTTGTTGTTAACTTTGAAAACAAGACATAATGTCTAGCCATAATAACATGCCGCCAGATAAAAATACCAACCCATTTGAAAGAAGGGACGGCATACCTCGTTCCCCGCCAACTTCAACCGGCAAACGTTTGCTGTCCCAACTATCGCCTTCATCCGTGTCACCAGTCGAAAAACGTCACCAACCCATAAGGGACGAACCGCAGTCCCCGGTAATTTCATTATTAGACACTAGCAGCGCAGTCGATGATTCGTTTAATTACTGCGAGTTAGTCCGTGAAGCGTCCTCCTACTTGGGAAAAATTAACGAATTCGCTAACGACACTGTCTCGAGGCGCAATAACTTTGCCAATAAATCCGATATAATGAACTTAACACAAAAACTGACAACCATAGTTTCTCTTCTTGCCATTAAAAACTCGTCACTTGAAACCAAAGTCGCGAATTTGGAGCGAGATTTACTATCCGTTAAACTTAATCAGGTCGTGAAACCGGCCCCCGCGGCGACTCCGGTCTCTTATTCCGAGGCCCTCAAACTGAAACTCGCGAAATCGGTTCCCCCCGTCGAGACACGTAAACCACTCCCATGTGTTATAGCCTACCCCACGCAAGAAAAATCGGCGGAATTAAAATCGGCAACTGAGACCAAGCAGGCTTTGATGAAGGTCATAAACCCGGCCGACGGTTTTCAATTTCACGGCGTTAAGAAAACAGCTAATTCGGGCGTGCTTCTGCGCCTCACGAGCGAGTCGCAAGTTAAAAAATTAAAGTCAGTCGAAGCGCTAAAATCTGCCGGCCTCCGTCTCGAGACACCCAAGGGGCGTAGCCCGCGCATCCTCATCAAAGATGTTCCACAACACATTACAGACGATAATTTTCTATTATCCCTGTACAACCAAAACGTAAACGGCGAAATTAATGTGACACAAGATCAATTCATGAGTTCGACAAAAATAGTAAGACGTCGTATTTTAAACAAAGAATACAATAACCGTAAATGGATAGGTATCGAACTAGACCCTAAAGTGCGTCAACACCTCATCGAAACAAAAGAAAAACTTTTTATCGACTGGGCGATGTGTCGCTTTGTAGATGACGTCGAACTCGTGCGCTGCGCTAACTGTCAACAGTATGGGCACACCGCTAAATTCTGTCGTGACACAAAGCCATGCTGTAAACATTGCGCTGAAGGTCATAGCTCGGATAGCTGCCCAAAAAAAGATAAAGACGACTTTAAGCCGGTTTGCGGTAGTTGTTTGCGATATAAAAAACCGACCGACCACCCCACAGGCTCCCCAGATTGTCCTACGTATAAGTCTAAAATGGAGCAACTTATTTTAACGACTCGGTATGGATAGTTTAAATATAGGACAGTTAAACCTCCACAATAATAAGCACGCAACGATAGAATTAGAAAAGTTGGTTTCCGATTACAATTTAGACTTGGTGCTCGTACAGGAGCAATATCAACTCGCGTCGCTACGGTCGAAGATAGTACAAATTAATAACCTAGCTCGCGCGGGTATTTACACACCTCAGTCTAGATTTTCAGTCACGGCCTTAACTAACCTTTCGACGTCGCACTGTGCGGTAGCCGAGGTCTCGTCTTCTCAGTTTAGATTTTACGTTGTAAGCTGCTATTTTCAGTACTCGGACTCCGTAAGTCCACATTTACATCAACTTCGCCGCGTATTACAATCTCTCGCGGGTAATAAAATTATTATTGGCGCCGACGTCAATGCATCCTCGCCCTTATGGCACGGCCAGCTTAGGTACACTGACCGCGACCGACGTACCGCTGTAGAAGACTTTATTGCGGAGTTTAACCTCCATATTCACAACACCCCCGATGCACCACCTACCTATAGTAGCCCAACGGGCGAATCGTCGATTGACGTCACGCTATCTAGCGCGTACGTCCAGAACAGATTAGGAATTGGCGTGTCCTTCCCGATGCGTCATGTAGTGATCACCGCTTACTGGTGTACGAGTTTTCTCGTGCGGTCCCGAGTGATACCGTAGTCAATTCTAATGACTATAAATACAATGTTAAGAACGGCGATTGGAAATTATTCCGCTCCCTCATTACCGCTCATGCCGGAGACTTCACTCGGCCGGATTTAAACGTCAATGAGTGCGCGGAAATTATGTCAAACACATTTGTTTACTGTGCCGATGTAGCCTTGGGTCGTAGACCTCTTAAAAAAGATCACAACTGTAAATGGTGGAACAGTAATCTTCTTAATCTTCGTCGGGAATTTAGAAGGGCCAGGCGCAAAATTAATAATCTTCGTAAATCTGGCCACGACCGTTCGGATGATAATTACATAATTAGTTTAAATAACCTACGCATTTCAAGGTCACGTTATCGCGCTGCCGTTACATTAGCGAAAAATAATATGCTGAAGAATGCCTCGAATAGACTGGATAAAGAGGGTCCCTGGTCCTCTTTATATCACGAGCTTAAACCCAGTAGTAGTAATGAGCCAAACTTTTTCTCAAATATTAAAATTAACAACTCTTACACTTGTAGTTTAGAGGAAACGGCGAAGGCATATCTAAACGTTCTCATTCCAGACGACGAGCCCTCCTTGGATGATGAACACCATCGCGACATTAGGAGTAGAATGTTAGACCCCATTCATACACCGGTCTCAGATGTACCAACCCCGGAGGAGTTTATTAAAATAGTAAACCTTTTGCCTATAAAAAAATCTGCGGGCGAGGATAAAATATCGAATATTATGATAAAGCAAGCGTGTTTAGCGGCCAATTCATCGATTCTATATGTTTACAACAGATGTATCGCAGAAGGTATATTTCCAAAAATTTGGCGTTCCGGTTGCATAAAATTAATACCTAAAGCGGGAAACAAACCTCCTGACGACCCAAAATCTTACCGTCCGATAACGTTACTGCCTTGCTTAGGTAAATTACTAGAACGTCTCATCGTACCTCGCCTGCTACCCGGTGGCCCTAAATTCCATAGCCACCAGTTCGGTTTCACCGCCGGGAAATCGACTGTGGACGCGGCGTTAGAAGTAAGAAAAATAGTTAATTTGTCGGAAACTAAATACGTGGTCGCTATTTCATTAGATATTTCCGGGGCCTTCGACCATGCCTGGTGGCCGATGGTGCTATTAAAACTAAAAAATCGAGGGTGTTACTGCAATATTTATTCTATAATACATTCTTACTTTTCTAACGGTCAAACTAAGCTTCGTCTAGGACATTGTACACATGTCAAAGATTTAACGTGCGGCTGGCCCTCAAGGATCGGTAATTTCGCCTAAATTATGGAACATCGGATTCGACGATTTGTTAAGTCTTCCACTTCCACCGCTTTGTATACTAGTTGGTTACGCCGATGACGGGTTTCTTATCGTTCAAGCAAACTCGCGTTCCGAAATTGAGTCTAAAGCCAACAGTAGTCTTAATTTAATATCTGACTGGGGTAAGCGTAATCGTCTGAAATTCGCCGCGCAAAAAACTTACCAAATTCTTTTAAAAGGTTCCCTTATATCTTCCCCTAGCATTAAACTTGACAATATTAACGTTAAACGCAAACAGTCGCTCTGTTATCTTGGTTTTTACTTAGAAAATAAATTTACATTTTTAGAACATATAATTCAAACCGGTGAGAAAGCGAAACGCAACTTTTACTCCTTTACCAAAATATCTACTTCGACATGGGGCCTTTCATTCAAAACCCTAAAATTAATTTACACTGCTACTTACCTTGGTAGCATTTGCTACGGGGCCCCCGTGTGGGCCGACAGAGCAACTATCGGCGCGGCTCGTCGCAAGTTGCTACAAAGCCAACGTCTTGCTCTTATATTCTTGTGCAAAGCTTACAGAACCACAAGCACCGAAGCCTTGCCCGTGTTAGCCGGAGTTTTACCCGTTGACCTTGAGATTCAGCGTCGTGCGACAATGTACTATCATAACAAAAACATTGACAACCCGTTCTTTTTAAGCGCTCGCGATAAAAATAAAATAGCAAGATTGTTTGAACCTTTAGAAAACTCTTTGCAAAGCCTAATCTCCGAATGGCAGACGCGTTGGGACTGTTCCACCAAAGGGCGACATCTTTATAATTTTTTCCCTAATATTCGTGAACGACTATCCAAACATTGGATGGATATTGATCACTGCGTTTCTCAATTCCTGACCGGTCATGGAAATTTTAAGGCCAAACTCTACGGATTTAATCTGGTAGCATCACCCATGTGCGAGTGCTCGACCGAAGGCAACATGTTTGAACAAACAGCTCATCATGTTCTCTGGGAGTGCAGTCTCTGGCAGGACGAAAGAACTACAATGCTAAACAACCTACTCTGCACATCTGGTGTCGCATACTACGGTGATCTCGTGGACAGCGCTAGGAACTTCCGTGCCTTCAAGCGTTTTTGTCACAATTACTATTGGCAACAGTCTAACACAATAAATTAATTTAGCTGTAGCATAGTAGTCACTATTAGTCTGGCGGTAGACAGCCAATCGGTCGCACGTCTGCATTCGTGCTCGTTCGATTACGGTTCTCAAACTTTAGTTATTTTTATTTAATATGCAGTTTATTTGCAAACGTTGTTCAAATGAGTGCATGGATGGCGTCAAATGCTCCGAATGTCAAGGTCAATTCGATTTCCCCTGCGCCGGCATTACCGAAGGTGGTTGGCGAAAACTAGGAGATCGCAAAAATACATGGAGGTGTAGTGGCTGCAAGGCAATGGCAGCTTCCAGCCCTCGCCTTTCGCCTGCCCGCGCCGCTACAAACCCTTTGGACATGGACATCATTATGATGGAGCTTAAGGCCCTAGCGGCACGTATGGACAACAGCCTACCTGCATTGCTTGAAAACGTCAAGGCTATTCAAGTGGAACTTGCCGACCTAAAAACCCTCAAAGCTGAGTGTACTACCCTTAAATCTAGTGTGGAATTCCTCAGCCACGCAGTGGATTCTCTCAGCAGCAAGTTGTCCGACGTGGAAAGCGAAATGGACTCGCTTAAAAAAACAAAAACGGACATATCTGCTCTCCAAGAACGCTGCTCCAAGCTCGAGGATCTTCGCAACGAGTCAGAACAAAAATTGAGGCAGAACAACATTGAAATTAAGGGTGTACCGATGACCAACTCTGAAAACCTTTTTACTATCATCGAGAAGATCGGTAACACAATTGGATGCACTATACCAAAGGAGCAAATAAACTATATCGCGCGCGTGCCAATGCGCAACAACGACAAGAATAAGAACATCATCTGCTCAGTACACAATCGCTACATAAAAAACAACTTCGTGGCCGCAGCAAAAAAAATTGAAAGCAGGCATAAATGCGACTATCTTAGGATTTCAATCGGACACCCATATTTATGTTAACGACCACTTAACTATGGAGAATAAAATTCTTCTAAATAAAACGAAGTCATTGGCTAAACAGAAAGATTTTTTATATGTCTGGGTGTCGGGGTGCAAAATCCTCATCAAAAAGAATGCAACATCACCGACATTCCACATCAAAACGGAAAAGGATCTGCAAAAGTTTATTCGTTAATGTCAATAACCTTTCACTTCTATTTTATTTTATATCGATGGTCAATGTCGCTTATCAACATTATATTTTGTAAAAATTTATACACTTTGAGAACCATTGGACATTGTTTAAACGATTTTCGGTTACGTACTTATTTAAAACTAACTTTGTATCTACCGAGTATTAATTTAAGGCTCCAATCTGCTTGGCCACGCTTTCTCGCTTTGTCTTCTATAGCTACTCAACGTAATAGTTACTATAATAGATCGTATTGCTATTGCTTTAATGCCCACTCTCGCGCAGCTTTGTTGGATCGTGACAGAAATATTTGTTACTACCTACTTTATTTGAATTGCACGTATAATGTTAAAATCATAATTTGTTCTAACACATTTTTACGCAATATGGTACACATTAATCTAATTAACTTTTTATTTAACAATGTCACCGATTAGTGCATATTATCAAAACGTTAGGGGGCTGCGCACGAAAACCTCCTTGTTTTATCGTAATGTTTGTATTAACTCATATGACATAATTTGTTTGACGGAGACTTGGCTTATTGAAGATATTAAGGACTGTGAACTATTCGATGATAGGTACATAGTATTTAGACGTGACAGGGACTACGCTTGTACCAATCAAAGTATGGGAGGTGGTGTTCTTATCGCAGTGCGTCGCGAACTAGCTTGTGATATCCGTTGTGAGTGGTTTTCTAGTGCCGAAGACTTGTGGATCTCGCTATATTTTAATAACAAAAACGAGAACCTTTCGTTTAAAGTTCATGTCTGTGTTGTGTATATTTGCAACCAAAACTATGGTAATTCGCAGTCAGCCCAGCTTTATAACTTTTCGAAAAATCTTTTCGACATTGTTAGTGCGTGTTCCTTAGACAAGTTTCTAGTGCTCGGTGATTTTAATTTACCGAATATTGAGTGGAAGGCTTCGGACGACGGGATTTCTCTTTCACCAGATAATATACAAGGTAATGTACAAAATTATTTATTTGATAACATGGCGATATGCAATTTTTTACAATACAACTCTTTCCTGAATTCGTCTAATAGACTTTTGGACCTAGTTTTCTGCAATAATGTAGTGCAAGTAAATGACTGCACAGACCCCTTGGTACTCGAGGACCCACACCACAGGGCTATTACGTTACAAGTACACTTTGCTGAAGTACCATTTTTGCCTACTAAATCTTACGTTAAATATGTTTATTACTCCGCCGACTTTTCTTCGATAAACGATAGAATTGGCCAAATTGATTGGCGACATGAATTTAATTCGAGGTCATTCGAAGGTGCCGTCTCCTTTTTCTATGACACCATTTATAACTTTCGGGACTCTTACGTACCTACTAAAATTGTAACCCCTGGTCAAAGATATCCTCCTTGGTACAGGAAACCGTTAATAAAAATACTAAAGGAGAAGTTAAAATTTCATAAAAAATTTAAAAAGTACGGAAACATTTCTGACTATAATTCATTTATTTTACTACGACAGCGCGCTAAAGATATCGAACGCGACATGTACAACAATTACATTACGAGTATTGAAGACAACATATTAAAAACTCCAAAGTCCTTTTGGTCGTATGTAAAATCTAAAAAAATAAATAATTAAGGCTCGACCGAGATCTCGGTCTCGGTCTCGGTCTCGGCATTCTCGGCTACAAATCCAACCGAGAAACTTGTCTCGGTTCTCGGCTAATTATAGCCGAGATTCTCGGTCATGACCGAGATTGTAACATTGTTCGGATCGGCATTCAAATTTTACCGCGCGTGGCAACGCGCCGCAGCGCGTAGTCGATTGGTGTAAGTGCGTGAGAGAGCTGAATTGTGATTGGTTGAAGTCCCGGCTGGCGAACTGCGGCAGCATTCAGTCCTTTAATGACCAGGAAGATGATAATGAAATTGGAAATCACGCAGAGACGATGAAGAGCAAGCTACTGGATGCACTTAATCAGCGGTTTTCATTTGTTAAAAGTTGTTTGCCACTAGTTACTGCAACACTGATCGATCCACGGTTTAAAACTAAATATCTAACTGAAAGCGAAGTTAACTCAGCCAAACTTCATATTATCGAGACTCTCACTCTCAATGAAAATGTAGGATCAGATTCTCGTGAGACGACATGGGCATCTTCAACTAACACGTCAAACATGGCTGCAACAAGTCAATCCAACTTATGGGCAGCTCATGATTCGATAGAGTTGGAAGACGAGCCAATGACCAATGACGAATACAGTTCAAGCTCTGTGATCGAAATAGCGCTAGAAAGCTTTCTTAGAGAGCCAAGACTGCAAAGAAATGCTAATATTTTGGAGTATTGGTTTTCGTCGCCTTATAAGGTGCTTAAGCCCGCAGCAAATAATTTTTTATCTGCGCCGCCTACTAGCGTAGCAAGTGAACAACTTTATAGCAAAGCTGGACAATTGTATGACGAGAGACGACATTCTTTGAAGGGCGAAAATGCCGAAAAATTGCTTTTTTTATGTTATAATATAATGTTATTTAACTTTGATTATTAAAACAATTAATTTTGTTAAACAATTAGTAGTGTATTAAAAAGCAAACAGTATAAAAAAAAAATTTCACGCTTTTTCTATTCTCGTTCTCGGCTCTCGGTCTCGGCCGAGATATTATTTTATTCTCGGTCTCGGTCTCGGTCTCGGCCGAGAACGAAAAACCCATCTCGGTCGAGCCTTATAAATAATGCATATCCAGCATTATTTAAATTAGGAGACATAAGTACCAGTGACGGCGAGGATATCTCAAACATGTTTAGCAATTACTTTCACTCAAATTTTCTATCTCGGCCCAGCACTAGTAATTGTTTAAATCACCCACGCTCCTCGATCTCGAATGACACTTCGATATGTGTGTCTGACATCCATACTATTGATGTGCGTGAATCGGAAGTATGTAAACTATTGAAAGGGATTGATTTAAACAAATCTGCGGGACCAGATCACATTCCACCGATCCTAATTCGCAAATGCGCTGAATCCCTGACCCCTCCGCTCACGTTACTCTATAGAAGATCACTCACCGAGGGAGTCGTGCCGTCTATCTGGAAATCGGCCTTCATAACGCCTGTACACAAAAAAGGGCCGAAGGACGTAGTTAGTAATTATAGGCCTGTATCCAAGTTGTGTCTTTTTGCAAAGCTGCTTGAAAGAATAATTTATAATCAGCTGTATCCTATCCTAAGTCCATTTATCACTACGTGTCAGCACGGATTTATGCGTGGGCGGTCCACTGCTACCAATCTCATACTCTGTAGCGACTATTTGTCTGAGTGTATGTCTGAGCGCACGCAGGTCGATATAATCTACACTAATTTTACGAAATGTTTTGACCGTCTGGATCATCACACATTGCTGCGCAAATTGTCTGCGATAGGAATTAGGGGTAACCTCTTTAGATGGTTTTCCTCTTACGTTGACAATAGATGTCAATCTGTTGTTCTTAATGGTTACACTTCTAGGCCTATGTTCATACCATCAGGCGTACCTCAGGGCTCGTTATTGGGACCCTTGTTATTTAATATTTTTATCAACGATATTATCGAATGTTTCAAATATTCAAAGGTACTCCTATTTGCTGACGACTTGAAAATTTTAAGCCAAATCACAACCATTGAAGATGCTATTCGCCTCCAGGAGGATCTTAATAGACTCCTTGACTACTGCCGTCGTAACCAACTAGATCTAAATATCACCAAATGTTACGTATGTAGCTTTACTCGTAAGACCACCCTCATTTACTACGACTACAAAATTACAGATATATCCTTAACTAGAGTTACCAAGATAAAAGACTTGGGCGTTACGTTTGATTCAAAACTTTTATTTGATTGTCATATAGACGATATCATTAAAAAAGCCGCTCAAGCTTTGGGATTCTTAATACGCGTCTCGGCTAATTTCAGACACATTAAAACTCTTAAAATCCTTTACTGTAGTTTTGTGCGCAGCCATCTCGAGTACTGCTCGTCTGTTTGGAACCCAGTTTATGACATATATATTAACCGTATTGAAAACATACAGAAGAAATTTCTTAGATACGTGCAATTCAGATCTGGAACGTACTTGAACAACTATTTCGATCGCTGCAAAAAATTCCATCTACTGCCTTTATCTGCTAGACGGAAAGTATCAGACCTGGCTCTTCTTATTAATTTAGCCAACAGCTCAGCGGATTGCGCTGATCTCACCAGCAAAATCCAGCTTCGCGTTTCAGCAGCCTCGAGAAGAAAGCGTGACCTACTGCATATTCAACACTATAGTACTAATTATCGCCAAAATTCTTATATGATCAGGGCTAGTAGAATGTTTAATGAAATATCTCGAATAATTGATGTGGACCTATTCTTTACCAATGTAACAACTTTTAAGAAAGAATTTAATAATTTCTATTTTAATTGTAACCTGCGCAATTCTATTACTTAATACGTTATTACAATAATTCTTGTTCTGTTTTTCTAATTTTTTTCTAAAATTCTAAATAATTGTGACCATTGTCTATCGCTGCTTTGTTTTTATTAGCATTTTTCTATCTGTGGAAACTTTTAATTGGCCTTCTTGTATTGTATATTTAGATTCTATGTGTATGTTAGCTGTAAGTTTTCCAAAAATCAATAAAATAAAATAAAATAAAATTATTATTAACGTTAAATTCCCGTGGTGCTTCTCCCCTTCAGTTCTTTGACTTTCGGTCACTGCAACTTTGTGCTGTCTCCCGCTTTATATTGGGGAGGGAATCTGGAATTCTTCCTACTCCTCCTATTTTCTTCTGATTAATTTCGTTGCGGGTCCCAAGACAGCTTTAGCATGTCCCTCGGGCTCCCTGAGATCATATCAAAGGGTTTTCGTGGTTGGATGCCGCTGTCGATCCTGGCGACACAGGAGATACAGTGGTGGGAATGTGTGGTGGGCCAAAGCCCGTTAAAAAAAAAAAAAAAAAAAAATTAAAGTGGAAAAAATCGTTAAAGTCCAGTGTCCCCCCCTTCTACCAGCTAAACGGCTTCTTCAGGAAATGTGAAAAAATTCACGGTAGTAGGAAATATCCTGAATTTAAAAGGAAAGCTATCACGGCAGAAGACTTCATATAAGTTATTGAGTAATTATAATAATAATAATATCTATGGACGCTTCACACCACATCAGCTTGGCCCTGTCACCTGTGGTAAGTACCTGAAGGACTTGTGTTATAGGTACAATTATAGTCAATCAACTAAAAAAAGTGTATTCTGAGAAATGTAAAGGCACTTTTCGTTCAAATTCCTTTGAACGTGACTGAGATGATGTTGTTAGTAGTCAGTAGTAGAATACGTTATAAATGGGGATTGTCCATTTTTTTTTAATTTTGTTCATTACAAAAACATTTCGAGGAATAAGGTCAGTGATCGTTTATCTGTATATAAACGAAAAAAATACCCATTAGTTACTTATATTTTTAAACAAATATGTTTAACCTTTGTTTGACCTTCAATGGCGTTAAATTAGCAATAAATTCGACCAACATTACGTTTCGAACTTTTGGTAAGCTTCTCGTATCAGCTTTCACATAATGAGAACTTGTATTTGACGAACCAGCCATTATAAATAAGATTGAAAGGAAATTTAAAACATACTACAGAGGTCAATTGCGGCCGATGATGACGTCAGAGCGAAACTTTAAAAATTTATTGAGAAAAAACTAGCCAACGAATTTCAAAATTATTTAATTTATATTCTTAAAATACCCTATTTTAATGAAAAAAAAAAAAAAAAAAAGTACATGTGATTTTTTTTGGACAATGCCCATTACCAATTAAGAATCCTTACCAGACGCCTAACTATGGGCACTGCAAGCTCAACAAACACCTGAACAAAATGGGTATTTGTAGCATAACGACTTGCAGATTCTGTGAGGAGGAGGATGAAACACCTATTCACCTTCTCCTCGACTGTCCTACTCTACTACAGAACAGGAACAGGCACCTTGGTCGCCACCAATACTCATCCACAGAGGAAATTCGTGGCACCAACATCAAACATATCGTTCAATTTATGAGCAGTATTGGGTTGGGGATGATACTCTAGTGCGAAGGAGTCACAATAGATCCTCATGGATCGCAGTGACGTCAGGGCTACAGCGACTTGCCTTCTTTAATAAAAAAACACGTTATAAATCTTCGATCACTAATATACAAGATACACAGTCCGCGGCAAAAAACGACCTCACTAAAAGAGCACCAAACGCAACATTCTGGTGGACTTTCGATTTAGTAGTGCTCGAACGCTCCGCTGGGAAGCATGTCCCAGTGCTCGTTCAACAATTGTAAAAATCAAATGTTTAAAACACAAAAACAGGATAGAATTTCATATTTCCGGTAAGTATTAATTTTATCCTAATGTATTTCATACAAATTGTATCGTAAATATTGGTATTTTGTTAAGAAATCAACAAAAAACAGTTTTAAAATTAAGTCGTAAATAAATCAACATGAGTTATAAACCATCTCAATTGCGAATACTCATATAGGTTACTAAAGGTATTTATCGTAGTTTATCATGCCCACTTGAAATGTTCGGGTAACACACTGTGTTTCTGTTCCATTTGGTGGTGTCGCTATTAATTATTATTTATTTTATTGAGGAATATTTTTTTTCTAGGTTTCCTCGAGATCCAGTTAGATGTGGAGATTGGATATCAGTTATAGCACGGCAAATATGCGAAGAATTTTTCAAGCCGACTTTAGCGAGCGTTGTATGTTCTAAGCATTTATATTCAATGTATACACGTATATTTTGGTTAATTATAACATTAAACATATTAGAACAACATAATATTACAAGTAAAAAATAATTACTCCACACTTTATACATTAAACTTCGGAAAAAAAATGGACTATTAAAATTATTACAATCAACAAAAAAATGTTGAGCAGTTCGACTCCACTCATACTTTACTTCACCCTGTTCCAGCGGCGAAGTGTGGCCGTAAAATTGAAGTTCTTTTTGGGCACTGTAATAATTTAAACTTTAAATATATACGCGGATGGTTGAATTTAGTTTGAAGCGTGCGTCGTTCGTAAAAATTTATTGCTTTGTAAACACGCATACGTACATTGTTTTATAAAAAGATCTTTAATAACTATGATTAAGGTTGATTTTAGATAAATGTATACTTTTTTAAACTCTATTACTCGGCGACAGATTTTCGAGAGGTTTTCTATGGGACTGTGTATCTTGTATATTATTAGTGATCGAAGTTATAAATACACGTACATTCATTGACCACACAAAAATTATCAAAAACTAGCGGTACTACGGAACCCTATATTGCGCGTGGCCCGATACGAACTTGGCCGATTTGTTTTAAGTATAAAGTAATATAAACTATCATTTTTCATTATATTTCCTGCAGGCCTAGACAAGTGGCAAGCGATAATCGTAAACGCTAACAAAATGTATGCGATTTGACATCTAATCCATACTTCCATACTAATATTATAAATGTGTCTGTCTGTCTGTTACCTCTTCACGCTCGAACCGCTGAACCGATTTTGCTGAAATTTGGCATGGAGATACTTTGAGTCCCGAGAAAGGACATAGGATACTTTTTATCCCGGAAAAATGTACGGTTCTCCCGCGATAATCGAATTTTGGCGCAACGGAGTTGCGGGCGACATCTAGTTAAGACATGACAGTGGTCGACTTCTTCGTGGCGATATGATCCGTGGTAGGATTAACAATTCTTTAATCATCATCATCATCATAATATTAATACGCGAACGAAAAACTTTGTAACCCTTTTTACGAAAAATGGGGAAACGTAGGTGCATGAAATTTTGCACAGTTATAGTTTATATGGTGAAGGAGTGCATCGAACTAATATTATTTTGAAATTATGCTTTTATCATACATTTTTTTACCAAATAAAACATTACACACACTACAACACACACGCATGAGAAATGACAGATTTTTGAGTGACAAGCCTATACATACGAATTATACTCTTTTATTTATGGTTGAAGTCTGTTGACAACAAGTTGACAAATTGAAAATAGATTATATTTTTTTATTGAATCTAAGATACTATTAGACAATGCTTACACGGCCAGTCTGAGATCAGCTGAGTCCCAAAGACAAGTCAACAAGTCAAAGTCAATATTTTTTACAAAATTTAGGTAGTAGTCCTAATGTCGTTGAAACTAAGGTCGAATCTCGACCATTGGGCGATATCTAGTATTTATTAACCGACATCTAAAAAGGAGGAGGTTTCTCAAATCGACCATATATTATGTTTCACAAAATAACAACATTTTACATTGATGTATAGAAACTATGTATCACCAGCTACTTCGGGTGCACCACAAACCGCAGTTTATCAGGCCATTGAAGTTTGCACAAACATGTACGATTTCCTTATTTTCTAAGGAAAATATATCAAAATCATTTAACACAAGCTGTTGTGCCCTGAACTTTGCTAAGCGGGGAGTGGAGCACCACGATCCATGGGGTGTTAGCAGAATAAGGTGGTCAATGGTGCACAGAGTGCGAGTGAGCTGGAACAGGGTTCTGACTTCTGAAGCTGATAGGGTAGAGATTTGAGATGAGCTGCTATTATACGGGTGTAACAAAACTAAGCGATAATACTTCAGGGTGTGTAACTGTGTACTGTGTATATTATGTGTGATGTGTCCCTACACCCTTGTGTGGAGTTCACTGTAAAAGTAGCAGCGCTGAAAGAGAAAATTATTTTTGTGATTTGTGGGCAAATTCCTGAGGCTGGGGCGTATACGAAAGTTAAAAAAAAGTTACTCTTTCAGAGCTGCTACTTTCACAATAAACTTTATACACGAGGCACGTACACTCCCTAAACTCTAAACTATTATCACTTCGTTACACCCTGTATTCTTCACGGTAAGTGGCGGAATCTCATCTTGCAGTACCGGACATTTTTGACAATTGCCAGATACCCTTTAACTTTCTTAGGACCTCTTTCACCACTTCCTGATAAAGTGCCGGATAGGCTATCCACAACTTTTATGACAGATTCTCCATACTCTATCTGTCAAGTTAAGTGGTGGATAGCCTATCCGGCACTTATCAGGAAGTGGTGTAACAGGCCCTTAAAGACTTTAAACTCTGAGGGTGTCTAGCAGTGGAAAGCAACTGACAAAAATGTCCAGCACTGGAAGACGAGATTCCTCCACATACTGCGAACAATATAAGCTATGAAATTGAGCTTCCTGGAAGGTCAAGTAGACCTTGAGAACTGGAATCTGGATACCTCCTAAAGTAACCCGACCGAAATTCCATAGTTGCTGGTCGTTCTTACTCTCTGAGGTCAATACAGGTAAACTTTTAGTTTTCCGAAACTGAGGAATGTGTGGCTCTTGGTCCATACGAAAAAACAGAAAAATTCTCAAAGCGGCCGGTGCGCTTGGAAGCAGTCTCTTCCAGGCAACCAATAGTTTCATAAGCTTGTACAACCATCTAGACCTGTATTTGGTATAACTGATTACAATTACATATTTGAATATGTTTTATTTCAATAATATACAGTTTATACAATCAAATAAAAACAAATTACTCACAAAGGAGCCTCTTCACAATGGTCTATGCTGGCCCACTACAAGCCATCGCCATTGTGTAGACGGGGTAGTAGTGTATGATGGCGGACGATGGCCAGTGTATTGCCAGACAGTAAAGAGACATTGTGTTTTACACCAAGTGATCGTGGTCTACAGTTAAAATTGGCCTGCAGTAGGCCATTGTGGGCCATTGTGTACTGGAGGCTTAATTTATTAAACTTAAACATCGAAGCTATAATCCTTGATGCCCTCGGCGTCCATCTGCTCCTTGACCCAGGGGTGCATGCGGGGGATGTTCACGTACACCCCGGGGATGTCCTGCTCCCCGCACCCCATGCCGTAAGCCACCAGGCCGTATATGGCGTACCTGTGGCCCTCGCCGCATCCCTGAAAACAATCAAATTCTTTATTTAAACACAATTTAAACAAGCGAACAGAAACAAAAAGAAAATAAACGTGTGATACACTTTATAATAATTATGTCTTCTGATGCCGTGCTAAGTAGGTATGTGTAACGTCACAAATACGTTAATAGCAGTCAGACAAAGGGTGAAAATTAAACAAAAAACAATTTCAAATTCAAAAGTGAAGTCAGAAATCAAAATGGGCTATGGTATGAAGCTTCGCAATTGAAGTCGACGCCGCCGGTCACCGTCCACCGACCCATTGTCAAGATTTCGCTGACATAGGATTATTATCAAATACAAATTGCCTAAATATGCAATGGATACCCCAGATTGCCAGTGACATTTTAAAGCAACTCCTTGACTCTTGATTTAGCCTAAAGGGGGGGACAGACGTGCGAGTAAGTACGCGGACTTATGGCTCGACGATCTTAATCGCCTGTGTGTCAGCAAAGAACCGCAAGCCGCAAGCCGCAAGCCGCAAGCCGCGAGCCGCGAGCCGCGAGCCGCGAGCCTGGGGGTATGATAATCCAGTATGAGCGATTCTCGTGTGTCACCGACGCGAGCCGAGTAAATTCGCGAATTTAAAACCCGCGTACTTTAAGTTCGTACGTCTGTCAGGCACTTAACAAAAACGGTCCAGTAGCTTTAAAGAAATAAACTTGGACGTACATGCTTGAACTAGATAAATGATTGGTGCGAGCGCGCGCGCGAGACCAATCATTCATCTAAGGGTAAGTATATGTTAAAAATTGATTTTTTTGCCTACCTTTACGGGACAAACTAGAGGCGATCCGCCGTCACCGACGCACGTGTCCAAGTCCCCCTTGCTGGCGGCGCACGTCAGGGAGTCATGGAGGGTGAAGTCCTCGTTCTCCAGTTCCCTCTGGTATGTCTTCTCGCACTCGCCATCCTCGACCAACTTCAGAGTAACCTGGAAATGTTGGAAGTTAAAGTAAAGTATGAAATTTCAGCTACGGAGTCTACCAAGTCTGGTAATGTAATATGGTATGAAATAAATGAATTATGAATTTAAAAAAAAACAATATCTTTAGGGAATTCTGCAAAGAGCGAGCTACATTTAAGGGTTATACTTGGAGCAAAGTCTTAAGACAGACTATCGTAATATTATTTGTTTGTGTGTGCATCCTCATGGGTTTCGTAATTAAATAAATATCGTAGTCTCGAGAGAGACTGTCACAAATGAGTTTAGGTCGAACTCTTTTGCGATAGTCTCAAGACAGACAACTTAAATGTAACAATAGATGCTCTAACCTTCTTCAGAATAGTGAAGTATTCTTGGTCTCGTTGGGTGTCCCCGCCCCAGCCCATGCTGTAGCACTCCGTGCCCGGGGCCGGCATGTCGGTGCCGAGGCACGCGACGCCTACGTGGGGCGCCAGGGTGAAGGGCTCGCTGAGGAACAACAGCGCTACGTCGTTGTATGAATCCGCTAAAACAGGAATGAAAGCTTCCGTTATACGTAGCTATCAGCTAATAACTTGTTTCCAACGCGGGAATCGAACCCATGACCTCCGAGTCAAGAGCCGCTTTATAACCACTACTTAGACGTTATAGGTACAGTAGAAATGCAGGATCAACGAAATAGGAAAGCAAGGATAAGCAATAAGCATGATACTTAGGGTATAGAATACAGATGCTGGATAATATGACGCTATCATGTGTTCTTTGCTTGGGCTTAGCTTTCTCCTTCTCTTCTGCCCTTGCCCACATTTTTCTAGTTAGTACCAATTTGTGAGTAATAAATAGTTATATATCTATCTATGTGATTGATGTATAAATTGCCGGTCCCAACTTCCAAGACAGTTTTAATAACAATAATAATAATAAACCATTTATTTCAGACTAAGTCCATAATTTGTTAGTAGATACTACAATACTTAAAAAAACTAGGTTAGTAGACATAATAATAAAATTCAATCAAGATTCAATCAATTTAAATATCTGTTTGGTCTGTTTGCGGCACTAGGTACATGCACATGTATACGTACCCAATGGTGCACAATGGGACAATCAAATTTGTCACTAATTTTCCTAAGTTTTAGCATGTCTCTCGGGCAATTCATCGCGATCATGCAATGAAAAATGTATCAAGACTTACATGTATTGTAATCTTTGTGGATAACAATTTTCTTCACAAATCTGTCTTGGTGTGGGAGGTTTTCTTTTTTGTTATCAGTGTCCCATTCGCCGGCTCTGCATTTAATCTGGAATATACAACATGTTGCTTATATTAGGGCCTGATTAACATCGGTAATCGTACGCGCCACATTTTAGAATTCGTTGTATGAATAATGAATGATGTGAAACCTCGCACATTTGTCCGCACCGTACGCGCCGCATTTCGTGTACTATGCGGTGTGAATTTCAGACATCTAACTTAGCCATCGAAACAAGCGAATGCTAACAAGTAACAAGCACTGTTAGAATATAATTTCGCTTGGTTGTCTTTTCAGTACCTATTTACTATTTACCTCTTCTGGTTTCCTGTTTTCGACTTTGTGTGCAGCTGTTATGACTACGGATGGGTGGATGATGCTTCCACCCCCTATGTAATCCGTGTTCACCCATTCGGTCTCGTCAGTCCTGCTAAAAGTTGAATATAATTTCTAATTATACTTTTATGTAAGTACCCTTATAATCTTATGCAAACTTAAGAATCCTATTTTACATCTTTGAAAACACAGAAGTATCAAAAGATTTTCGAGGTAATAAAATTTAATTACGATTTGTGAGTCAAATTACATTAAATAAATAATAAATAAATAAATAAATTTTTTATTAAGTAATCAATTTCGTTAAGTACATTTTTTTACAATGAAAGGGACACAATATGTATTTATGCAAAGTATTCTGATAGGGAAAACATTGGCAGCCGTACTAGTATGAACTGTGTCACAGCTGCCTTTGTTTACAGCACAAGGTATCTCAGTTTGTAGTAAGCACACAAAGAGTTTTACCACATTACAACGTCGCAAAGCGTCGCGTTTTTAAATGACCCCTTTCCAAAGATATAGGAAGCCAACAGCTGACAGGCAGGAAAAATTGAAACGCCCTGCAAGGTTGCAATGTTAACTCACCCTCAGGGACCTATCAGACAGAGAGCGGTCACGCGGTCAAGCGTTCAAGCGGTCTGCAGCTTTGCGTACTCTTGTGTTGTGTTTTGTTATATTATTTAGGGTTCCGTACACAAAGGGTAAAAACGGGACCCTATTACTGAGACTTCAATATCTGTCCGTCTGTCTGTCCGTCTGTCTCCAGGGTGTAACTCAAGAACCGCTATAGCTAGACTTCTGAAATTTTCACAGATTGTGTATTTCAGATTTCTGTAACCGCTAAGTATAACAACAAATACTAAAAAGAAAATAAAGTTAATATTTAAGGGGGGCTCCCATACAATAAACGTTATTTTTTTGGTCTTTTTTACTCGTAACCCGTAATGGCAACATAATATAAACACTTGAAATTTTCACAAAATCCTCAATTATAATTACTTTGATATTAAATAATAAAATTAATATAAAATAAATAATTAAGGGGGCTCCCATACAAAAAACACATTTTTTTCCCTATTTGCGCTCTAACGGTACGGAACCCTTCGTGCGCGAGTCCGACTCGCACTTGGCCGATTATAGTATAGATATACTTAAACACGGGGCGTTCTGACCGAGTCAAAATTCCTCCTGTGTGACTGACCAGTGACCGCTCAAACGCAGAACGCTTGAAGTGCTTGAACGCGCGACCGCTGTCTGATGAAGGAGTGAGCACACTGAGACGGGGCGCAGCGGATTTCCGCTTCCATACAAATTGTATGGAGGCGGATTTTTACGATGAGCCCCGGCACGCTGAGCCCCGGCACGGCCCGTCTCAGTGTGCTCACTCCTTAAGTGATAGGTCCCTCAGCATCTCTAGAAGTTGTTTTTCAGCAGTCACGTTCTTGCCAGCTTTATACACTTACTTGAGTAGAGCCACCATCCAGGGGAAGTCTCCGAAGCCGGCGAAGATGTCCTTATCCTTGCCGTTGTACTTCATGGCACAGTCGCCAGGGTCGCTGATGCCGCAAAACTTCGGCGGCTCATACTTTTCCATTACGTCCCTTCCACAGTGACCTTCGGTGCCTGAAACCAAGAAACAATAAGACCTTTGTATCCATTGTAGATATTTACGCACGCGGCGTTTTACGACTCTGGGCGACCGCCCAGGGCACCGGGAAAAAGGGGCGCTGAAGGCAAACAAAAGGGGTGCCATTTTTTTAAGCACTACCAGCACCCTGGGCGCACAAAAAATCTCGCCCAGGGCGCTGGTAGTGTTAAAACCGGCACTGTATTTACATACTTAGTATTCCCCGCTAGCACCTGTGATCTTCTGTACCCTCTCGAGTGCGAAGCATAGTTACCAATTACCATATTTACCAATAAGGTAAAGGTAATCCTGTCTGCAGTCAGGATGACTAGAGTCAATCTAATTTTGTTTACGGTGTAAGGTATTTTTATGTGAAATTAGAAGAGAATTATAGCCAGAGTATTTCTTTAGGGTGGGTTGCACCAACTAACTTTAGCTATACCTGTAACTTTAACTATAACTACAATGCAAAATGTTAAATCTTTGGTTAAAGTCAAAAATGGATGCCATATTTAACCATAACCTTGAGCTCAACAAGGCTTTAAATGAACGTGGCTGTTTAAAATACCAAAAGGTATTTCTTAAAACTTAAAGGCTGTAAAGCGTTACAAAATATATAATTTATTCATTTTCACAAGTTGCTGTTACAAGCCATTTTCCTAGACTATACTAAATTTCATGAAAATCGTTGGAGCCGATTCCGAGATTCCAATTATATATATATATATATATATATATATATATACAGTGTGTAACAAAAATAAGTGATAATACTTTAGGGTGTGTACGTGTTCCTTGTAGAGAGTTTACTGTGAAAGTAGCAGCGCTGAAAGACGAAAATTTTTTTTCACTTTTGTATGGGCAAGCGCCCGAGCGTCACGAGTTTCCCCATACAAAAGTGAAAAAAAAAATAGTTTTTCAGCGCTGCTACTTTCACAGTGAACTCTCTACAAGGAACACGTACACACCCTAAAGTATTATCACTTATTTTTGTTACACCCTGTATATATATATATATATATATATATATATATATATATATATATATATATATATATATATATATATATATATATATATATATATATATATATATATATATATATATATATATATATATATATATCTTTAAACGAGCAATTCTTGTATATATATATTGTTACGGTACATGGTATACGGACACGTGGTGCGCAAGTACATACTCGAACCTTCTAGAAAGGTCTAATGTTTGTTTACGTGTTTACCCTTTATTTGTTAGCGTGTTTGAATTTAGACCTTATGACTGAGTCCATAAGGTCTAAATTAAATTCAACTTACTGCACTTATCGCAAGGACGGCAGTTTTATTGTGGTACATGCCCGAGCCTCCTAGAAATTTCCCACGGTTGTTTACTTGTTTACGTGAATCGGGAAATTTCTGGAATTCGTCTCGCCATATAAAAAGAGCCGCAGGCAGGCCCGGCAAGTGAGTTCGTTTCGAGCTTTCATCAAGGCGATTTCGGAGTGATCAATAGTGAGTGAACCAGTGAAACCTGCGACTTGGCTACGACCTAGGACAGTGATAGTGCTTAGTGATTGGACCTAGTGATTTGTGTTTGGACTTCTTAGTGCTAAGTGTTGTGACCTAGTGTTTAGTGCAGTGTTAACGAGCAATTATTGTATATATATATATATATATATATATATATATATATATATATATATATATATATATATATATATATATATATATATATATATATATATATACAATAATTGCTCGTTTAAAGATATAAGATTTAGTGATAGCTTCAATATTTACAAATTGTTTTCATCAATCAAAATATAATCCTTCAATTCCTTCAAATCCCTTTTTTTTCACTTGACACTATTGTCAATCTGGACGTCTTTCTGGTTAGCTCTTTTCATGTACTTTTTTCTCAAATTAAACCTCGACTTTTTCCTCTCTTTGACTACATTTGACTATTATGACGTCTTTGACTTGAATTTTATGAATGTTTCTACCATGACTTTTTGAGATATTTAATTTTATAATGTTTTGAATTCTATATTTACTATTACTATTTACTTCCCTTACCACCTTACTTTGGTTTTGTTCTTAGGTTCCTTTACGCTTCTCACTTTTTTTTTACTTTGTATCTCGAACAATAGTTTAAATATTGTTTTAGTGTATTTTTATACCTTCCCTCGCAAGGACCATGTTTAATACTCAAAAGTCCTTTTTGAGTTGACGAAGAAGACCATGACCATACTTTACTTCTCAGAGGTTCGGGACCATGTTAATTTCTTTACTCAGAGGTCCGGGACCATATTAATTCCTTTACTCAGAGGTCCGGGACCATAATATTATTAATTTCTTTAAGGCCTTGCAAGACCATATTAAGTACTCAGAGGCCCTGCATGCGTCCTCGAAGATTTTAAAGATGAAGGACCATGTTACCTTCTCGAAGGTCCTTTTGGATCATGTTCTTCTGGTTGAGTCTCAAAGGCCCGGGACCATATAACATATTTAATTCTCAGAGGTCCGGGACCATATTAATTTCTTCTTCTTGAGTTGACTGTATACATTTTCCATTTACTTTTTTGCTCGAAGGACCATGTTTAAAATACCAAAAGGTATTTCTTAAAACTTAAAGGCTGTAAAGCGTTACAAATATAATTTATTCATTTTCACAAGTTGCTGTTACAAAGCATTTTTCTAGACAACAATATGACACATTTCTATTGACAACAGTTGGCGTTGGAGTATTATTTTTAAATCTAAAGAGGTATCATAATTCGACTGAACAGTGGCGAAAAAAGGAACTAACACTGTCATCATACAAAAACGCCATTTTTGACAGCTCTCTTTACCAGCAGCGCCCCCGCCCCCGTTCATTTCAAGCCTTATCGAACCAGCTGTCATCTGTAAATTCTGTGGTCAAAGTTAAGGTTAAAGTTAAAGTTAGCCTTAACTTTAACTTTAACCACGCCTCGGTGCAAGTTGCAACCCACCCGAAGTATTGCAAAAATATTAACTTCTAAATCATATTATTCAGAATTAGGTACAGTACTTATAGGCTATTTTCCTCATGACACATAATACTTATATAATAATTATGCTAAAATAATAATTGGAAGGAAAGAGGTGTCAAAATATTATATACTTACCTACTTACATTATGTTATAACACGATTTTATAACATAGTTGTATACAGCAAATTATAACTTTGCAATAATCCACATCCATCCACAATAAGCTTTTTTATAACGCGCGACGTTGTCTATAGATATATACAGAATATCCATTGCCTAGTTCGGATCTGAAGTTTTTCGAGAGGTTTTTAATTTTTGTCTATTTTCGTATCCATTCGGCCTGCCCTGCCTGCCCTGCCCCGGGACTGATGCCGAAAACGCTATGTGATAATAGACTATGTTGCCTTGGCTATTTCGTTTTTCAGATCACATAGCAGACATATGGAAAACTAACTAATACATATTTCCGAGTGAAGAAGACACCAATTACATTCCTTTACTTTTCTTTGCTTACTCGATAACTAGTTTCTACACCGAGAACCATTTTAATTTTTTAATGTGGTAAAGCGCTCCACTGCAGATTGGGAATCTCCTATCAGCAGTATGGAGTTAGTCCATAATTGTTGTCACGGTATGTCGGGGGACCGCCAACAGTGTCTTTTGCATTTTGTATCGCCATGTCACTGATTGTCTCGATTCAGTTCGCTGTGAACTGACCCTTAAACTATAATGATAAGTGAAATCAAACATCTACATTAGCGGTCCCCCGACACACCTTGACAACAATTATGGACTAAAATATCACTTTACACTTAGGAATTATTTAAACTTAAAGTCAGTAAAATATGTTATTTCATTACTTTTTAAAGTTGTTTGGCGGGGGTTTTTTTAAATTTCTTAATTTAATTTTATTTCATGCTTTTTAAACTAGTGTTGGTTATAATGCAGAGTAATTCCTATCAACAGGATCATAATATTATATCCCAATGAATCCCATCTAGGAATGTTATTTTTGGATGAGGCCGTCAATATGAGTCCAAACATGAAACCTCCACTTTGGGTTCATATGGAGCTCGGCTTTTATAGAATCCAGGTGATGCTGCAGCAGCAGCATGCAAAAATTTATGGGTTATTTACGTCTTACTAGTTGTCGCAATTAAAATGAGCCCAAACACGAAACCATTGCTCTAAGTTGGTGAGGAGTTGGGTATCCTATTGATTACCAGGTGATGCTGCAGCACCAGGTCAACATTCCATTAATGTGTAAATATTCATAAATGTCACGAACTAGAATGCAATAAATTATAAAGCCCACCAAACTACTGCAAGTTGCTAATCGGCCCTTCACGAACCAGATGAACCGCGATTTTTCAGCACAGAGCAGGCTGATGATGATGAACTATAGCTAAGAACACTCTCAATTAAGTCAGCTTTCAAACAAAAAAAAACTAGATCAAAGTCGGTCCACCCGTTTGGATGCTACGATGCCACAGACAGACAGACAGACAGACCGACAGACACGTCAAACTTATAACACCCCTCTTTTTTGTCGGGGGTTAACTAAATTGTAACGTAACAATTTCTTTAGACCTTTGTACGTTTTTGACTACCAACTATGAGAGAGCAGAGACACATAGTATTTTACTCTAATTTGATATTAACGGCCGTTCCCAATATTTGATCTATCTCTGGTTTTGCCCTACTAGAGATAGGAATAGCTCACAATTGACATAAAATACATGTTTCTAATGTATAATGTGAGCTATTCCTATCTCTAGTAGGGCAAAACCAGAGATAGATCAAATATTGGGAACGGCCGTTAATCGACTTCTGTAGGCAAGGATTTCCAAGTTTCATCTTCTCGTGGGGTAGTTCTTGGTTACCACCAAGAACTACCCCACGAGAAGATGAAACTTGATCATGAAGAACAGTTCGAAAAGTGTTTATTTGTATCTAACAAAAAAATAAACATTATTTAATTTCATTTCTATGCCTCAAGTATCAAAAAGCACAAAACATCGGTTTCGAATTGCTTTTTAAGCTAAAAGCAATAATGATCCCCACAAGGTGTTTAATTTAGTCTTGTCTAAATTACACAGTTACTTCAATCTTTTATCTTATCTTATATCTTTAAACGAACAATTGTTCTTGTATATATGTAACTATATATAATACAAGTGGAATCTCGGAATCGGCTCCAACGATTTTCATGAAATTTAGTATATAGGGGGTTTCGAGGGCGATAAATGGATCTAGCTAGGAATCATTTTTAGAAAATTTCATTTTATTCGTGTTTTATCAAATACCGAGCAAAGCTCGGTCAAAATATAGCTAGTAATAATAATAAGAGCTGTATTCTTACCGTCGGATAGACATCGTGGCTGTTCTCATCCTGGCTTCAGACTGATGTCGACAGTCTGAGCGGGCATGAGGAAACCTATGGATGAACTAATCTTCAGGGCTTTATCCTATGCCCATATATGTATATTCAATAATATTATATTATAATAATTAGTCACTCGACCGCAACATTTTAACCGCCGGGGTGATGCTATGTTATTGGGTTGTTTCTGAGGAAAAATGTAGCCTGAAAATACTCTTAATGTGATCAATTTCATGACTCGGGTCAATTCAGACCGCAACGTGACGAGGCGAGGCGCGACGCGACGCGACCTAAATTTGTATGGATTTGACAGATGTCGTCAGCGTGCGTAAGACGTCTTGCGAATCTGTCAAATCCATACTAATTTAGAAATGCATCTACGCGTCGCGTTGCGGTCTGAATTGACCCTTAAAGTGTGCTGGCAACTGCAAAATTATGAAATAATTCTGCAGTTGCCAATAAAAAATTATCTATGTTAACGTTAACACAAATTAACTAATTATAAGTTAGTTACATAACTTAGTTTAACTTTTATGGGCTTACACGGAGATAAACTTTTATGTAGCTGCTTACTGTTACTTTTTAGAGTTCCGTACCCAAAGGGAAAAACTGGACCCTATTACTGAGACTGCGATGTCTGTCCGTCTGTCTGTCTGTCTGTCTGTCTGTCTATCTGTCTGTCTCGAGGCTGTATCTCAAGAACCGCTATAGCTAGACTTCTGAAATTTTCACAGATTGTGTATTTCTGTTGCCGCTATAACAATAAAATATAAAGACAAAATAAAATTAATATTTAAGGGGGCTCCCATACAAAAAACGTGATTTTTTTGGCATTATTGATAACGAGCACGTAATCAATAACGCCAACATAATATAGGCACTTGGAATATTCACAAAATACTTAATTATATTTGTAGTTTAATAATTATAATAATATTAAAATAAATATTAAAGGGGGACTGCCAGTGCCATGTATGGTAGTTTGGGTGTGAAGAGGTAAAAGGCAGACTCACTTTCGCGTTTAGAATATTAGTAGAATATGGATTGTAGGTAAATGTGGCAGTTGAACATTTTACCATCTTTATTTTTAATCCTTGATATTTCTTCTTCAATGGGGATTGTCCATTTTTTTATTTTATTTTGCTTATTACAAAAACATTTCGAGGAATAAGGTCAGTGATCGTTTTTCTGTATATAAACGAAAAAATGCCCATTAGTTAGCCCAAATATGCTTAACCTTTGTTTGACCTTCAATGGCGTTAAATTAGCAATAAATTCGACCAACACTACGTTTCGAACTTTTGGTAAGCTTCTCGTACTGATACGAGAAGCTTCAAGTTCTCATTATGTGAAAGCTGAATGAATACTTGCATTTGACGAACCAGCCATTATAAATAAAATTGAAAGGAAATTTAAAACATACTGCAGAGGTCAATTGGCCGCCGATGATGACGTCAGAGCGAAACTTTAAAAATTTATTGAGAAAAAACTAGCCAATGAATTTCAAAATTATTTAATTTATATTCTTAAAATACCCTTTTAAAATATAAAAAGTACATGTGATTTTTTTTTGACAATGCCCATTGCGTGAGACGTCATGCGAGTTAGTCAAATCCATACTTGAGAAATGCATCTACGCGTCGCGTTGCGATTATTCCTCTTTAATCGAACCTACTACAAAGGTCATACATAAAAATGGTATTGATCAGTAATGGTTACGGCGGCGTGGGAGGCGGCAGCTGGCGTCACAATTACCCAGGCACACGGATTAATCACCAACTCATTCACACTATTTGGATACAGTCGACTTGGAATCGAAAATTTCAAGTCATCGACTACGTACGCAACGGTACAACGAGGGTTGCGATCATGACGTTTACCTTCAAATTAAACGCAAAAATTGTACCGTATATATTATAAGAGTTACCTTCGTCTCATAGCCTAGTGGGACGGATGCCCGACACGACTGTCGAGTGGCGAGAGGTCAGGCGCAAGATCAACTATTTACATGCCCATCCAAAGCATGGATCGTCTTTCTCGTCAAATAATTGTATGAGCAGCATGCATTGTCCTAACTTCACTTTCAAACAACATTTTCCCAACGCGGGAATCGGTTCCACGATCTCTCCTATTCCACGCTACGTTCCAAAGAGCTGGACCATAGATTCGTTATCCGATGTGAGGTGTGGTTAAGTAGGCACATTTTTAACCAAAACATTAACATTCTACAGTCTACATTAACAGTTTCTTAAAAATTAAAAATAAAAGCGACTCCACTCCACCCCTGTTCCCCGTTACTCGAGCGGTTATTTCGATCAATGTAAGCGGCAATTATAACGCCGTGACCCCGTGCCACCACCACCACCCACATCATCATCACTATCGCCTCGTCATCATCATCAGTCATCACAATCACATCACCACTATGTCTGCATCATCATCGTCATCATCAGTGCCACCATCATCATGCCTTACAGTGCATTGCCTTAGTTTAAGCTACTCTTAATTGCTTTGCTGAATCTTCAAGAGAAAAGTCCTGCCTGCAGTTGAACTGACTAGGTATTAGATAATCTATAATTTATATGGCAGAGAAGAAAGGGTTGTTTGAAAGTAAATATTGGTAAAAGATGGCCGTTTCTTACGACGTTTCTTCAAGCCGGGCTAGTTCCTGAATCGGTGGTAGGCATCATTGTCGACTCGCCGTTCAAAAAGTTTATTGCAACTTGTAAGATACCAGTTTAAAAAAAACATGAATTCTGAATTTAGACTACTGCGTTGCTTGAAAAAGATATTGCTCAATTGGTTTTATGGCTCTTAACTTTATTTTAAATCTTGTTAGATTGACTCCTTCTGATATTTTAAAACAACTTTGCCAAAATTGCTACACAAACCTGATACTTGCAGCTGTACTTAAAACAAAACTAACAATTTTCCTTCTCGCGCAGCTGGGTACAAAAAACTGTATAAATGTAAAATTTAAACTGTAAAAAAATGTCTCTTCCAGTGTTGTCACAGTAAACTCAATATAAGAGATCCCACCCCGATTCCCGAAGAGGTGTCACTTTGTTTGACTGCACCCTGTATTGTCGTAATAATAGGCATAGTTTACTGATTTCATTAAGTTTTCTCACTTTACCGACCACAGGATATTTTAATTCTAGTTTTCAAGCTTATCAAATTAACAAAATATGTTTTTTATTAGCCAACGTCATAATATACTTACGCTACCAATTACGATACTATTTAAATTCCTAAATCAACCTTTAGCAACCGTGCACAAGTCCGTCTTTATGCAATATTATGTGGATTTTTTATTTCATACGGAACCCTCAAGCAGAATATCCAATAATAACGATAATTCCTAGTCAATCGTGGAGGCTCGAGGTAGCTAATGACTCTTCATTAAGTATTAACCGCGCGCTGTTACAGCGTGTGTCATAAGAGGCTGACTGAAAAAGGCGGGGTCGGCCGACCAATAGCGGCCCGCGGCATTACCTAACGGTTACGCCATCGACCAATCACGGGCCGTGGAAAGTTATATAAGTTTTCCTTTTTTTTTCAGTATACGCCCGCGACCGTTTTGAAAACGCCGCGTTGTTGATCGGAGTGTGAAAAGTGATTTTCTTATTTCTCTTTCTTGAGTTTTTTAGTACTCGTTTGCTAAGTCTTGAAATTAACCGAAAATATTTCCAAAACTCTCTTGTTGTGTTTGCTTACTCGATGCAAAAGACGCGATAGAGGTTTTTAGACTTTTGTATGTTTTGAATGCAATTGGAGATTACGTATTTTGAGATCAATATTTTACTCCAGGGCAAAATAGATTATATTAAATAATTTAAATTATTATGTAGATACCTTAAATTATTTAAAAAAAATCATCAAGGTGCGTCCACACGAGTTTCGTAGCGCGCTACGAATTTCTTAGGGGGAAACTGGGATGTTTGATTACAGCTGTTGAAAATTGGACGTGCACAGTGCAAAAATATTAAGAATAATAACATTTTTAATATCCCTACCTAAGGTACATTATAATAATATGATGTATAACGGTCTAGGCGTCGCATTAAAAGGCCATCAATTTATCAACACAATCATGTACAAAACAAATAGTAGAGGAATAATAGAATGAAAGATTACATATTACATATTTTTCCCTCAGTTTCTGCACCATTGGTCAAGAAATTTTGAACTTAGATTGAAAAATACATAATTTACAAAAATAAATTTGAAATTTTGCTTATGAATAAAGAGACAATAAGAGTGTTGTAAGACCACTTCCATGGATCCGACTGTTCTGTACGAGGGTGTGACGTGCGGCGCGCAGCACAGCGGTGCGCTCGCAGCGCTGCGTCTGCTGCGGAGCTACAACCACTTCGTCGTCCCGCCGGGTATGTACGAGGGTGAGACGTGCGGCGCGCAGCACAGCGGTGCGCTCGCAGCGCTGCGTCTGCTGCGGAGCTACAACCACTTCGTCGTCCCGCCGGGTATGTACGAGGGTGAGACGTGCGGCGCGCAGCACAGCGGTGCGCTCGCAGCGCTGCGTCTGCTGCGGAGCTACAACCACTTCGTCGTCCCGCCGGGTATGTACGAGGGTGAGACGTGCGGCGCGCAGCACAGCGGTGCGCTCGCAGCGCTGCGTCTGCTGCGGAGCTACAACCACTTCGTCGTCCCGCCGGGTATGTACGAGGGTGAGACGTGCGGCGCGCAGCACAGCGGTGCGCTCGCAGCGCTGCGTCTGCTGAGGAGCTACAACCACTTCGTCGTCCCGCCGGGTATGTACGAGGGTGTGACGTGCGGCGCGCAGCACAGCGGTGCGCTCGCAGCGCTGCGTCTGCTGCGGAGCTACAACCACTTCGTCGTCCCGCCGGGTATGTACGAGGGTGAGACGTGCGGCGCGCAGCACAGCGGTGCGCTCGCAGCGCTGCGTCTGCTGCGGAGCTACAACCACTTCGTCGTCCCGCCGGGTATGTACGAGGGTGAGACGTGCGGCGCGCAGCACAGCGGTGCGCTCGCAGCGCTGCGTCTGCTGCGGAGCTACAACCACTTCGTCGTCCCGCCGGGTATGTACGAGGGTGTGACGTGCGGCGTGCGGCGCGCAGCACAGCGGTGCGCTCGCAGCGCTGCGTCTGCTGCGGAGCTACAACCACTTCGTCGTCCCGCCGGGTATGTACGAGGGTGAGACGTGCGGCGCGCAGCACAGCGGTGCGCTCGCAGCGCTGCGTCTGCTGCGGAGCTACAACCACTTCGTCGTCCCGCCGGGTATGTACGAGGGTGAGACGTGCGGCGCGCAGCACAGCGGTGCGCTCGCAGCGCTGCGTCTGCTGCGGAGCTACAACCACTTCGTCGTCCCGCCGGGTATGTACGAGGGTGAGACGTGCGGCGCGCAGCACAGCGGTGCGCTCGCAGCGCTGCGTCTGCTGCGGAGCTACAACCACTTCGTCGTCCCGCCGGGTATGTACGAGGGTGTGACGTGCGGCGTGCGGCGCGCAGCACAGCGGTGCGCTCGCAGCGCTGCGTCTGCTGCGGAGCTACAACCACTTAGTCGTCCCGCCGGCAAAACGCCGGCAATCGGCAAAACAAAAAAGCCGATTAACAACAGCGTTATTCAAGCTACCCTCTTTGATTTCCGTTCGATCCGTCATCTGGCCTAGCCGGTCCAGTCGAGAGGAAGAATGCAGGCTCTCCAACATCAAACTTTATAGGAGTTACTGATGATGATTAATGTTGTAAAGTACTGACGGTGCTATAGAAGATTCTTAATTAATAGGTTGGGGAAAAAGTCTTTTAGCATTATAGTATGTATGAATTTGTCATAAAATCTCAAGGGCTATACAAATTGTATCTGGCTGATTTTGGTATAATTAAAAAGTTTTAATTTTAATGATAGGCAAACCTGAAGCGGCACAAATATGAGAACCTCAGCGGAGATCTCATATTTGAACCGTTTGGGGTAGAAACCCTAGGCGCATGGGGTCCGGGGGCACATAAGCTTTTTAGACAGATATCTAAGAAGCTTATTGAAGCCACCCGAGACCCCAGAGCTGGGAGCTACCTGGCACAGCGGATAGCAATTGCTATCCAACGTGACAATGCTGTCAGCCGTATAGTCCTGACCTTGCTTCTTCAGATTTCCACCTGTTTCGGTCGATGCAGAATTCCTTAGGCAGTGTCAGGTTGACATCACAAGAGGACTGCCAAAACCACTTGTCGCAGTTTTTTCATCAGAAGCCCCAAAATTTTTATAACAATGGGATCATATTTCTACCAACAAGATGTCAAAAGTTATACCTATAAACAAAATGGCAATATAGTCAATTATTGTAGAAAAACTTTATAAAAAAATATTTTTAATTTTTATATAAAATGCGAAGAAACTTTTCCCCCAAACAATATACTTATATATTGTATTTAACTAAGGTATCTACTATCAGAGAAGTCGATTCCTAGGCAGATGGCCCCGTGGGCGGAGACCTACATAGTTTGACCTACCGTACGTATTTTATATTCTCGTTTTGCTCGACAGTCGTTAGTTAATTCTACTTGCGGTGCATAGAATAACAAAGAAAGACCGATCTGATGTCCCGGAACGTCTAAATCATTTCATGAACAGCAATAAAATAGTATCAAAAAGCAAGCCAAAGAGGACTTTACCTATGAAAACACCTTCCTGGCTTACTTTTTAAAATGAAATAAAAATGCCACCTCATCCTCAAAAACGATGCGTTAAACAAACTTTACGTAGGCGTAACTATTCTCACCAGCCGGGAAGGGTTGTTTCACGTGTTCAGTTCTCAGGGAAACAATTATATCGGCTAATGCTGATATAATAGCACCTGTAAGTTGTCTGTGGCTCGTTATACTAATGTTTCGTCTTTTGTTTATGGTCATTTAATAGTGGCATTTCGTGATTCTTCTTTATGTACTTTCTATAAGTATATGAAAAGAAGGCCTTCGTTTGGATTCTTTAAAGTACTCAAAAGATAATATTTAACCCATCAACTCCCAAGCGGCACCCGGTTGCCGCATAAAAATTGAATACTATTGTGTCTGCAATTCCCACGATCAAGGTGATCATGCACGTTTCAGCAGAGTGGTTAAAAAGTTGTATTTTATTAGCTCTATGCTTAGTGTGTCGAAGAAGCTTGCGAGTTGTGACTTGCAAGTTTCTCGTTGTTTACTTGTTAGTGTTTGCTGCAAACACTGGAGAGGTTACATTTTTCAATTTCAAAGAATCTGTTTTATTGGCTTCATACTTATCAGAGCCATAAAGTTAATATACCTAGCGGAATAGAGCAACAATCTCGAGCTGTCAAATGAAACCGAAATTGGTTTCATCTGTGTGTAAAAATATGTGTACGTATGTACACTTACACAAGCATGATTGAACATGATTTCTATGAGATTAAATTGTCAACGTGTGGCACGTGCCGACTGGACGTCAAAAAAAGAGTGCTGCTGTCATGTATCACACGTCTCTTTTTACTACGCAATGTTACTGATAGTCACATCCCTCTTGCTCAGCCTTTGTTTCTCTATTCCGCTAGGTATATTTACTTTATGATCAGAGCAGAAGAAACTCAACAATTTTTTATGTACTTACCGGAATTATTTCAGATGAATATATTCGATCACATATTTTAAGCAAATATTGGCTATTAATGTATCGTAATAAGCAAATATTGTCGCGTTAAGTCGGTTTGCCCAAACGTTTAGAGGGTCGCGCGACACGCGGCCGATCACACAACCACACTCATTTATTTATAACGGTACATTCGCCATAAAATAGATTAAAACAGGTAAACAAAACTTCCACGTTTAAAAAAAACTTTGCCCAAGCAATAAATTGTTTAAACTGTTTTTAAAACCAGCTCAGAAAATGAAAAAACTCTACATGGTAGAGTCAGCTTTTATATTGAATTGAATCAAAGAAAATTTAAGGAAATTTTATAAACTGTAGAATTCCGTCCCGTTTTGAGTTGGCGTGGCAGCCCCAAAAAAACTTTGACTAATACATGTATCTTAAACGCAATGCAATTAGTTATTAGACAATGCAATATCGTCTACCGTCGCTCGGGAAATACGATCGACCGAAAAATTTCGAAAACTTTTATGCGCATTATCACTTTGGGAGCACTGTACCTGCTATGGCAAATAAACCCATAGGCCATATATCTAGTTATTTGAGAAAAACGACAACGAAAGTTCTTGCTTCTTTTAAAAAAAATAACGCACTTGTGTTCGTATGTGTACTGAACATGCACCTGGCGTTACGTGTCATTACTGCCCTGACGTGGCCCTCTGATCGGGGCGTCGAGGGCGCAGGGCGCAGGGATTACACCTTGTTATTTGTACATCATTTGACGCACTGATTGCTGTGCAAGTTACTAAGTTACCTGAGCAAACATACAACGATACTAATATTAATCTTACAGTTCAAATAGAATAAATAGCTCCCACACCGGTTTCGGTGACGGTGGCCGGTTTCACTGAAACCAGGCCAGCTAAGCAGGAGTAATTTTATAGTGCCCAAGTGTGTGCGCAGTACACAATAGCACTCTCTATTCCTTTACTCTCATAACCCAGTAGGACGGAAGACCCACACGACCGGCGAGAGATCAGGCGCAGGACCGACTTTTTACATGCCCATCCGACGCATGGATCATCTTACTCGTACTTGTCCAACAATCAGGTGATCAGCCTGCATTGTCCTAACCAAACTTGGAAATAACATGTCTCCAACGCGGGAATCGAACCCACGACCTCAGAGTCAAGAGCCGCGCTCTATACCACTAGATCACGGAGACGTAAGTTATATTATATAGTTCATATAGATGACTTATAGGGATACTGGCGTTCATGAACCATTTTATAGACGAGGCCTGGCCCTAAGGGCCTACACCTACCGAGTAGAGCGGCGAGGCAGTGCTTTCGAAACATTTGACTGGCCGAGAGGACTGTCTGGCCCTCAGAACAGGAAAATAAAGTCTGGCCACTCTACTCGGTGGGTGTAACAAGGCCCTAAGATGCAATGGCCATGTGAGGTCGAACCTTTCTAACCCCCACCGTGCGGCCCGTGCCATCAGATTTCCTATGCCAAAAGGGTTTATGATATATTTTTTTACGAAATAAGGGGGCAAACGAGCAAACGGGTCACCTGATGGAAAGCAACTTCCGTCGCCCATGGACACTCGCAGCATCAGAAGAGCTGTAGGTGCGTTGCCGGCCTTTTAAGAGGGAATAGGTTAATAGGTATGGGGAGGGTAGGGATGGGAAGGGAAGGGAATAGTGGAGGGTAGGGAAGGGAATAGGGTAGGGGATTGGGCCTCCGGTAAACTCACTCACTCGGCGAAACACAGCGCAAGCGCTGTTTCACGCCGGTTTTCTGCGAGCCCGTGGTATTTCTCCGGTATGGTGATATGGTGCCTCTCGGTACCAGACAGACATAAATAATTGATAAGTACTATACGGCAAATACTTGGGGATTTGTCCGAGGACCAGCTCCCAGAAAAAACTGTCACTTTTTTATCGCCAACATAGTTACGTATTTCCTTACAGTAAGTAAAAGCCTTAAAAGGCTTTCTTAAAAGAAAATCAACCTTTTTTTTTAATTAAAACAGATGTTATGTTTGTAGATGGTCGCAGCATGCTGCCGCTGCTGTCAGCGCTGCCGCCGCCGTGTCTCCCGCCCTACTGCCAGCACCTACCAGGATGTACGCCCAGTAAGTAGTTTTAACTGAAAAGCCAAGCCATTTTCTATTAACTATACTATCTGTACTCCAAACTCCAAATGCCAAACTTCCAAACATGAGAAATTTGTACTTTACTGCGCCAGGAGGAGGGTATGACTTTTGAGCAGCTGCTGCAGCCTCAGCGACTTGATGTATTCTATTTTAGCTTGACAGGTTTCGTTATTTAACATTCGTGTTTACTATGATAGTAACATTTTACACAGTACACTGCTAATATAATATCGACGATGCGCTTGCAAACTTCGGAAGAGCAGTTTGTCAATATAGCTCTTGCATAGCGCTTAATAAAATTATATTACGGGCTTTGAGCGCGGCGACCGAATCCAGAAATTCCGTTACAAATATAAACCTAAGCAACCCATTCCGACCGGCACAGCTGTATAAGTTGATAAAAAATGTTATGCGATAGCTTTGCCGCGGCAGTCTCCGCGTGCTACACGAGTATCAACTTTTTAAAGCACCGTTGCCTTCTACTTGATTCGTTTAACATACTTTCATGTTTCCAGCATCACCAACAGTGCCGCTGCCGATAGACAGCGAGGGTCGAAGACGGGGGGAGAAGAGACCGATACCGGCTGAGCTGAAAGACGAGAAGTACTTTGAGAGACGGCGCAGGAACAACCAGGCCGCCAAGAAGTCCAGGGACGCTCGCCGGATGAGAGAAGACCAGGTAGACGTAGGCACAACTAGGGCTTATTCCACCTTACTAGGTTGACGTTCTAATTAGGATCCTAAAAAGAAGACTAATAATTAATTAGAAGCTTCTGATTCCACCAATCAGAAGCCACACTTCTTCCCATTTAGTACGCTAATTAGGATCGTAACTGTCTAAACGCTATTATACTTGACTAAATTTAGTTACTGAATCAATTTAGACGTCTAAATTTAGTAAGGTGGAATAAGCTCTTATGTAGATCAAGCTGCTACGTTTGCTCTTAGACAGACGAGAAGACCAGGTAGACCCAAGTAGACCACTGTTATTTGCTAGCTGTCTAAAATTAAGTTTTCTCTAAGACAGAACAAACGATGAACTGCGGGGCTAAAATGGTCACATTTAGCAATTCCTCTCAATCAATTCAGCAAATGAATTGTCAAAACTGTCAAACTGACAAATGTCAAATTAGTTCGAATTAGTAAATATGAATTGCAAGCAGACTTGCATTTTGCGATTTTTAAAAAAATGAATCTTAACATGATTCATAATATGATTCTTCAAAGCGACCATTTTAGCCCCGCTGAACTTATTGAAAAGTTTGTTTGAAGCACTAATATGCCATATTAAATACTTACTACAGTTTAATTGAACAATTTTATGTTGGTTCTTCTCCTCTACTCTACTTCCTCGATAAATGGATAGTCCATTTATCGAGGAAGGCTTTAGACTTTACTTTTAAAACATCTAATCACGCCGCGACCAGTGGACCGTGCAAATATTCAGAGGAAAATGTGGAAAAAAGGAAGAAAGTGTTTTGAACGCGCTAATCTCACGATAACTACTGGAATGATTTTTTGGTTATTTGGCATAGATGATAGATGTAATTTCCACTTTAATTTTCAGATCGCCTGGCGCGCATGTCTCCTAGAACAGGAGAACGCGTCCCTGCGAGCCCACATCAACGTGTTGAGGCAAGAGGTCATGGCGTTACGTGCGCTGCTGGCCACCAGAGACGAGGCCGCCGTACCCACTTCCACCACCACTGACTAACCACGCAAGACATACAAAGTGTATGGGTTCCTGCGATATAAACTACAGCACAACAAAGATAACAACATATTATAATTGCGAAAGCTTGGGAAAAATGGCGAAAGTGGGTCTGTCCGCCTGTTAGGGGGTGTCCACTGTCCACAAATTAGGTGAGGTGTTTTTTTACCCCCACTTCGTGAGATTTTATTCAACCCCCCTCTCCCCCACCACAAATCTCACGTGAAACTTTTCAAAATGTAGGTTTCTTACGTAAACGTTTGGTTTGACAGTCAGTAGATTTTCTTTCGAACGAATTTGTGAATGATCTTAATCGTTTAACGATTACGCTTAATAAACGTATAACGATAAATCGGACCAAAATAGTACTATTTTGGTGAGAAAAAAATTACGTGAGATTTGCCTAGCCCCCCCCCCCCCCCCCCCCTCGGTACGCCCATGACCTCACGTAACTTGTGGACACCCTCTTACCTCTTTACGCTTATACAGCTAAACAGATTATTATAAAATGTTATAAAGAGATACTTTGAGTCCCGAGAAAGGACATAGGATACTTTTTATCCCGAAAAAGTGTACGGTTTCCACGCGATAATCGAATTCTTGCACAACAGTTTCGGGCATCAACTGATTTCGTATTTAAATTGAATGCTTGAAACTTGCAAGTTATGTAATACTATTAAGTTTTTATAATAATCAGTAAGCTCATCCTCGTAATTTATTCGAAATAATTTAATAATTTAATGATCTGGTGTACTTCCATACGCACAGAAAATCTAATTTAGTCAAGTACCTACCAGCTACCTAGTCAAACAGCTAAGCATTTCATATTTTCTTCAAGTGTACTTGCTAGTTTGTACCATCGAAGAAATTAATTCGTGAACAGATGAACCTACGTCATTTGGTCGGATTATGTCAATAGTCAATTAGTGCTTCGTGCTCGAGACGATACCATTTTAACGATCTGCGTGTAAACACAGTATGCCGAATTTCCGCGGCGGATGAATCGGCTTGATTCCGCCTGCAATGTATTTTAAATTACCACACACACCATGCCGAAATTCCGTCGCGTTATATTGTATGCGTTTGACATTGCTGACGTAATCACTAATCATGCCGAATTTCCGCGGCGGACCGCGGTAATTGGGCATAGTGTGTTTAGACACTAATAATAACTCGTCTGTCAAGCGCCCAAAATGGGCGTCTTACTCTGCTAAGTACTCACATACGGTTTTACTCGATAGTTTTACTCCAAATCGAGCAATAACCACCGTGTGGACCGCAAAAACTGACAGCTCGAAGGCTCGCTTCGAGCCGGCTCGATGGAATTAAATATGTCAAATATGTCCTTCGATTCGGAGTAAAACTATCGAGCAAAACCGTATGTGAGTACTTAGCATTACACTATTCAAAAGTATTTTCGAAAATGGTTTGACAGTTCGTGACAGATGAAAGGATATTATGGTATCGTCTCATAGCACGAAGCTTCGTAACGATAGACGCATGTGCGGCCGCGGCAATACATTTTTAGTCGTGTTATTTTGTCGGCTGGGTTTGACATAACGCGACCAACTTACGTAGGCCCGCCAACTGCCTATGAATCTGCAACTTCTCTGATAGGTAGTACCAATGATATTCTATGATTGGGTAGTACTTTGTACTTATCTATTTGAAATCTATCTATTTGAAACCGTCCAAAATGTTATGATAAACCGTCCACTTGTAGATTAAGGTGATGCACAGTAAATGCAAATTTAAGGCCAACCTTATCTGCTGTGTTTAGGGTGGGTTGCACCAGAGGCGTAGTTATAGTTAAGGTTAAGGTTATAGTCAAATATAGCGTCCATTTAATTTTACTAGGGATTTGACAGTTCATTTGACATTTTGTTATGGTTAAAGTTAAAGTTATAGTTATAAAGTAAGTTGGTGCAACCCACCCTTAGTAGTGTAAAATGACCAAATTAAATACTTACTACAACAGAACCTATATCTTACTGCTCCTTACTGTAATATTAATTAGTTAAAATGATGATTTAAATAATTTAATATTATGTACTAGTTAATACAAACAGTGTCACAGTATAGCAATATGACATATCCCTATACTGTGACAGTGTGTTAGTATAAACTCCGTTATCCTTGAAACCATCAAATGAGCCCGTCAAAATTAATAACTTATTCTATGAGAACAATCATGCTGGGAACTCAAAAAAAATGCCGTCTTCATACCCATACGGATGCCCGGATCGGCAATTTGTAAGAATATGAAGACGGATTTTTTTAACCGACTTCCAAAAAACGAAGAGGTTATATGTTCGGCTGTGGATATTTTTTTTTGTATGTTCAACGATTACGTACTCCGCCGTTTGTGAACCGATTTTCGAAATGTTTGTTTTGTTGTACCTATTAGGTTTCACTCCAATTTGGTCCCATTTTTACAAAAGGGGTGATTAGTTCCCAGCATTGTTGTCATAGAAAAAGTTGTTCATTTTGACGAGCACATTTGATGGTTTCAAGGATAACGGTGTTTACACTAACATCTTGTATAAAATACTACCTTAGTCCTTACCCGTAGGTACTATTCATACTCAATACGTTTACACAGGATTTTCTTAAATTTTTTTCTGTTTTCATATCAGAGCAGCTGATCCTACATTAAGTAACTACATTCGTATTTTCGATTTTATCTGGTGTGGCCTGTGGCCTGTGACTTTTGAGGTACCTAGCTAGTAGCAATATTATGTTAATAATGTAATTATCTATGTTTTAGTTAGTTATGTTATCGATCAAAAAATATTTTTGTTCTAATAAAAATGCAGTTTTATTATTGTCCCTTAATTTTTCATTTTTATCTTTACAAAATTAAATAACATAGACATTGTTGTCTATAAGCTGTTACCTGGAATATTCCTCCAATACACACTGTTAGCAAAAAGTATTATCTAGTATTAGTAACCAAACCTTGAGTAAAGCCCAGGAAAATTTATCTTTTGACCTAGGAATAATTCGCATAGAGCTGAAAATTTGTAGAGACCAAAGAGGATTTATGGAGGAACTATTAGTAGAGACGTTAAATACACCATCGCGCATCGTACTAGTCGTACTAAGGTAGGGTTGCACCAGAGGCGTGGTTAAAGTTAAAGTTATGGTCAAAGTTATGGTTATAGTTAAGCCTAATTTAACTTTAACCTTAACTTTGACCACAGAATTTGACAGAAGATGTTGCCGGTCCGACAATTCTTTATAAGAACGTGGGCCCCGCCTGCTGCTGGTAAAGGAGAACTGTCAAAAATGGCATTTTTGTATGATGACAGCGTTAGTTCCTCTTTTCGCCACGTGCATTTAAAGCCTTGTTGAGCTCTATGGTTATGGTTAAATATGGCGAATGATGGCGTCCATTTTTAACTTTAACCAAAGATTTGACATTTTGCATTGTAGTTAAAGTTACAGTTATAGTTAAAGTCTGGTCTAATGCTATAATCCACCTTTATAATCTTATATCTTTAAACGAGCAATTCTTGTAAATATATAAAATATATACAATTGGAATCTCGGAATCGGCTCCAACGATTTTCATGAAATTTAGTATATAGGGCAGGGGTTCCCAAACTGTGCGCCGCGGCGCCCTGGTGCGCCGTGGAAAGGCAAGAGGGGCGCCGTGAGTCGATCCTCCATTGTTATCCGAAACCACAAATATTATGAAATTAAATTTTATTAATTATGTAAAGCGGGTAGATGATTAAATATTTGTTAATTACTATTTACCTGCTTAACCAAACTATATTTAAATCATTAAAGGTATTAATTTATGTACCTTTTTCTAATAGCTAGGTAAAGTAGGGCGCCGTGACAAAATATTTTACGCAATGATATTGCACTTATAGGTAGATGTTACATTCATATACTATTTTCCAGCTTAAATCTCTTTCGAACAAGTTTCAAATTCAAAATTGCAAACATTGACAAATTTGACAGATAAGTGAAACAAAAGATATGAAAAACGTGAAAAACCATTTACATAAAAGAGACAGTTCTATTTTTAAACGTCGAATCGTATCGCTGTCTCTTTCTTCGCCTGAGCTATGACGATTCGTTTTTTTCCAGATTGTTTGAAAAAATAATTGAAAATGTAAATAATCGAGGTATTTATTGCAATCTAGACATGTGGTAAGAGATTCCATATGTTTAGTTTACTTTCGAGTCATAATTGGTACATTTTCGATACTCGCACGACGTCATTTTCAATTTATTTAGGTAAGACAAGACGTGGCACGTTCGTGACTGCGCTCGATGCAGACTAAACAACAGACGGCCCAATTGAGCCGTATTTGAATTTTCACAACGCGCGCGGTAGTTTTTCTGGAGAGCTTCCTGACGTCAGTATAGGCGAAATTGGATTGGCTCTGAAACAACTTAAAGGAGGAAAGGCTCCGGGGAGGGACGGAATTACGATCGAACTTCTCAGAGCGGGAGGCGAACCCGTCTTGAGAGAGCTTCGTAAAGTCTTTAATTTTGTCCTTCAACGGGGAGTTTCCCCCGAAGAGTGGCTTAAAAGCGAGGTGGTTCTCTTTTTTAAGAAGGGCGATAACACCCTTCTTAAAAATTATAGACCCATCTCGCTTTTGAGTCACATATCGACGGGTGCAAAGTAAAAAAAGTCATCTGCAATTTTGAGTTTTTCGTTTTTTTGTAGAAACTAGCTTAAAATATTATGTTCTACAACATACCAAAAACAAAAATTCAAATATCACCTTATTTTTGGTACTTTTGTCACGTAAAAGAAGACATCTACTCTTGTTTTGTGAAATTGCACGATGTAAATGCGGATAACTACTGCTGGTCGTCTATACGCGGGACGCGCGGGGGTCATGTTATGCGGCATAAGCGGCTATCTGCCATATAGCTTTTTCTACGTTGTGATTGTGATTTAGATGTCTCAATTTACTTTTGCAAATTAGTATTGTTTATTATGTTTATGAGTACCTATTTATGTTAATTCTTATTGTTAGCTATATTAATTGACTTCTAATTTGTTACTGTTATTTTTTACTGTTTTTTCATGTTCAGAAAGTCCAAAACGACTTTTTAAAGAAGTTGAAAGTTTCCAGAACATAAGTGATAGATTTATCGAGCAAAATACTGTGTTGCCCGATGAAATTATTGAACATCTTATAGAAAACCTTGATGTGTCACCGATGAAGACAAATGAATATAAGTTAACTTTGTAAGATAAGTCCCCATGATCTGAATACTCTAGGCCAGTCACACCAGTTCACTCTCAGTCTGAAATATAAAATGATTTTGAAAATTTGTCGATCTCAGCAAATTAACAAATACGCCAACACCCTCAGAATACAGTTCATCACTTCAAGTCCGCCGCGTCCATTATCAGTATTAGATCAAAATATTATATATTCTTTTTTATTAAACAGATACTTTGATCTCATATAATCTATGACCTGCTTGAGTTTATTAATGGCCTGTTTGAGGGCCATCTAGTATATTGTCCCTCTCAAACTTTAAATCTTCTATAGACAACACCATTGATACTTCTTCGGCAGTGGAGGCATCAAGTGAATGTTCTACGCCTTCCTCGTTAAACGGTAGAAAAAGACGTCAGTTAAATATTGACCTAAAGAAAAGGCGATTGAGAAATAAAGACACGTGTATTGATACGAGACGTAAATTACGACAAAATTTAGGTAAACAATTACATCAGTCCAGAAATGGTAAATTGCAACCAGCGTAACATCATATCCCGGCATTTGCAAGTTCTCGCGAAGTTTTTCTATTAACTTATCTTTGACCGGTTTTGGGATCTCTGTGATCACGAGAAGCAATTGAGAAATCGTTGTTTTGTGTTCTGAAGAATCGTATGCACCCCTCCGATGGTGTAAAACGTCCGGCGATGCTTATGATGTTATAATGAACCCATCATGCTTACAAGTGCCAAGTACAAAGACTTAATAAGCCTCTGCCTAAATTATAATAATTTACAACATAGTTCCTGTACTGATAATGATACTGAATAATTTTTAAATTAGTTTAAAATAATTAAAGTATTGACACAGAATTTCATTTTTGTTGTGAGAAAATACGATTTTTACGAAAGTAAATGAATGATTCCTAAGTATATCCATACTAATATTATAAATGGGAAAGTATGTTTATTTATTTATTTGTTTGTTTGTCCTTCCTTCACGCTCTAACGAAGAAACAAATCGTATTGTTTTTTGGCATAAACTTAATTGAAAGGATGAAAAGTAACATAGGCTACTTTTGGTCTTGGAAAAACATCATGTTTCTAAGGGAGCTTACGGGAATATTTGCAATTTACGCGATTTTTAAATTCCACGCGAGCGAAGTCGCGAGCAAAAGCTAGTATTTCATATTTTAACTTCCTTCTAAATCGTGTACCTTGCACCGAATCGACAACGTAGAAAAAGATATCTACGCAATTATGTTCTGAACTTGGTGTGTTTAAGATGTAAAACGTTTAACTACATATTTTAACAATATAACTTACTTTTAATAATAATTTTAATAATATAAAGTGTTACACTTTACGTAGTTACTGATAATCGTACTAGTAATCGGTAAAAATACTTTAATAAATATAATTTTTAATTCCCACGTAGAAACGACCAAGTGGTAGTTAACTCAGTTGTCATATTTTCAAGCGCAATGTAGATGCAGACAACTACAATATCTCGTAAATTAAACATAATTAGAAGAAATTAAATATACATGTGGATTCATTAATAAATAATGAAACAATGATGAAAATTTCAATAAATTTGATCGGAAATTGACAAAATGGGAGCATTTTTTCCTATTATGCGCTCTCCTGAAAAGTTGCTGTTTTGTAGATGACTCTTTTTACTTTGCACCCGTCGATATATAAGTTGTTTTCTAGGATCATTACGAATCGCCTATCCAATAAACTTGACGAATGCCAGCCACCGGAGCAGGCTGGGTTTCGCAGAGGCTTTAGCACCATAGACCATATTCACACCTTAAGGCAAGTTGTACAAAAGTCACATGAGTACAGGCAGCCATTGTGCCTTGCCTTTGTGAACTATGAGAAGGCTTTTGACTCCGTTGAGACCTGGGCTGTTCTGGAAGCCCTGCAACGATGTCAAGTCGATTGGCGTTACGTCGAAAATTAAAAAAAATAAATAAAATAAAAAATATCCACAGCCGAATATATAACCTCCTCGTTTTTTGGAAGTCGGTTAAAAAAAGCTTTATTTTTAAATATTCCTTTCTATTTCTGTTTGAATAATAGCTTTCGAGCTTCTTCGTTCAGTGAGTGAGAGGGCCTCACTCACCGAACCCTACATCCCTCATCCCCTCACCCATCCCCTCACCCCTTAAAGTGGCAACGCATCTCTAGCACCCCTGGTGCTGCAGACGTCGCATAGGCATTATGGTTACCATTTTACATCAGTTAGACCATACTCTTGTTTACCAGCTTAGTTATTTGTATAAAAAACATCATGAATCATCGGGAATCCCTCAAGAGTGAAGGTGGAAAAATGAAGGTAATACGCTAAGAACAAAAGACGACTTACCAGCATCAGCTGAGGCTTTACTAAAAACAATATTTTGTCGCTGCAAACAGAATTAGAAAGGAATACCTACATATTTAAAATAAAGTTTTTTTAAATTTTTACTTATCCTGAGCGTGTAGTTCGAAAACGGATGAATGCATACCAGAAAAACTAATGCTGATCAAACAAAACAATTGATTAACTGACCATGTCCTTAAAAAAAAACTTAAACATCATACAAAACGAGACGACCTTTATAACCGAATCCACACCAAAAATATGGCTCGTACATCGGATATATTATTTGTAAAACTAAAATTTAAATTGTTTATCAAAAATACTAATTTGCACTCTAAATTGGACAATCTTACAACGCAATATCTAAAAACGATATCGAAAGGTGCACCACAATAAAATCAATTTGTATTATCAAAACAAGTCTACAAATTGACAAATCGTGCAACTAAAATATTTTTAAACTAACTCTATTTTCTTTTTGTTTCTTTGTTTTACTCAAAAACATGTTAGTGCCTCCTCATCTAACGCCGCACTCACTCCTTTGCGCTCGCTCTTTACTCTTTAGTGACTACAGATATATCTTGATCTATTTCTGTGTTAGCGACAAAGATTTTTGGTAATTATGATGGTGAAAGATTTCATCATTCCAAAACTATATAATTCATAGTTTCTTGATAAAAATTAAGAAAAATTATCAAAATTCACTACTGTATTGTAATTGTATAGGTTAATAAATTTATTAATGATTCTTAAATAATTAATAGCAATGTTGGCCCAATACGACTTGATTGGGTTAGGTTAGATGGCTAACGGCCGTTCCCAATATTTTATCTATCTCTGGTTTTGCCCTACTAGAGATAGGAATAGCTCACATTAGGCATTAGAGACATATATTTTATGTCAATTCAATGTTAGCTGCGATCGGTTGTATGTCAAACCAGAGATAGATTGAATATTGGGAACGGCCGTAAGGCGGGAGCGTAGCACAGCATAGCTACCGCCTTAGCCATCGTGGTTATTTTTTGTGAACCACCCAGAAGTAGGAGCCCCGCTAAGCGGGGCTCCGTCGACTCATAATTGAAGCCAGTTGTTTTTTCTTTTTTTTTTTCTTTAGTAGCTTGTCAACCCCTAGAGTGCAATTCCTAAGCCGGAGGCTTAATTATTTTGCAATATATCGGTAAGGAACCCTTTGTGCGCGAATCCGACTCGCTCTTTGCCGATTGTTTATTATTATTGTTTATAAACTGAGTTACCATTCATTGTGCCAAAGTTTAGTCCATGTTAAGTTAGCACTTGATGATTTTTATGTGTTCTTAATTATATGAACATAACAGATTAAATTGGGTTTTATTTAGAATAAATGATGTTCCTAAAAGTAATTTAGGTGATGGTTTTCCTTTAAAAAGGTTGTAGTATGTTTGTTGAACTAAGGAATTGTTAGATATACTATTTTAATAATAGTTATTCGTTCAGTAAAACAGGTTCGCAAATTTCTTTAAATAGTATGCTGAATTTAGGGTGCATAATTAGTGTGCAAGTCAGTATTTTTGGTGAAACTTTCAAATATTTTGATCGAGAAAAGGGAATACACAGATATTGATTTAAATACATGCCTAGAAAATCTAGAAGTGTTTATCCTTACACCATCTAGTTAAGATAATAATATGGTTAAGATTGTTATAATTAAAATTAAAAAATATAAATGAAAATCCCTCATGATAGGGAAAATATTATTAAGACACAAGGGCTTTTTCTTTCACTATGTTTCATTTTTAATTTAGATAATTTGTAAAACATATAACTCCCATTATACGGTGTAATAAATATGAAATACCTACAAAATATTCCTCCCTGGATATTTCTATCCTTTTGGCTTCTTCCACCAGTTCCACTTCCACGGTCCACCTACCGTGAACGGTGAACCGTCTACAGCGCTTATTCCACTTGTCCTATTTAGAAGTCCTAGCTAGGATCCTACATAGGAGACTAATTAGTTCGCTTCTTATTCCACTTGTCCTAATTTAGTGACTAAATCAGTTGTCATTTTGGTCAGACGTCTTCTTAATGGCTCCAGTTCTATAAAAGCAACAAAAATTGGACTTCTCATAGGCTTTGCTGTTGGCTCAATGAAAATAAAAATAAATAAAAGGCGAAAAAGATGGTTGAAAGAATTTTTGCTCCACGTAAAATTATGAATTATGAACTTTCTGAACTACTTGGAACCAGCAGACTTAAGAAATTACCTACGAAGGGATTCCAGATCTTATTATATAATATAAATTGACTTTAATACAGATTTAGCAGTTCCCACTACAGATAAAAGGTTGAAACCATCTGGCAACACTGATTTACGGCCGTTCCCAATATTTGATCTATCTCTGGTTTTGCCCTACTAGAGATAGAAATAGCTCACAATAATTGACATAAAATATATGTCTCTAATGTCTAATGTGAGCCTACATATAACTAATCTGTGATGTGAGCTATTCCTATCTCTAGTAGGGCAAAACTAGAGATAGATCAAATATAATTGGGAACGGCCGTTAGTCAGGCAGGAGCCACATTTTTTTCCGATTTAGGATCCTAGCTTTCTAAATGTTATTCCACTTGACTAAATTTTTTAGGATCCTAGCTAGGACTTCCTAAATAGGACAAGTGGAATAAAGCGCTTATTCCACTTATCCTAAGTAGGACGTCCTAGCTAGGATAAGTGGAATAAGCGCTTAAGAGCTCGGGAAGTCTACGGCACGTCGAACCGATATAGTCTGTGGTAATTTTATTATCTGGAAAGTGGAATTTTACTTTTTTTAGTCTGGTAAGAATTCTAGAATATTTCATGGAGTCGAAAAAAATCGCTCTTTCGGAAAGTTGCGTCATCCACATGGTTGTGTCTTGAGTGTATAAAAATTTTATTAACGCGAAGTTCTAGGAGATATTCAAACAAAATGTTGTCCGCAACGCGGGTGTTAAGCCGAAAGGCTCTAGAGTGCTCCGGAATCGGATCTGATGTGTATACTCAAAGAAATTTTTCCACAATCCTCAGAAGTGTAAGTACCAAATTTATAACAAAATCATGTTAAATCTTTCTTTACTGTAATAAAACTTAGATGAATATTATTTTAAAAGCCTGTTTCTTTGATTTTCTTTCACACTCTGTCGTATCTAAATATAAAATTCTAGAATAAAAGAGATCTTCATCACATGGTCTATTCTGACTTTTCTTCAACAATTTCAGACTGCGGCACCGACAGTACCTATTTATCAAAAAAATGGACTGCAATATAGAAATAAGTGAGTAAATTAGCATATTTTATGAATTTTAAAAATATAACCTAAAAACTGACCTTTGGAGTATTTTATGACTGCAATCGGTTTTTGTTTTTAGGTTACTTTTCCTTTATCTGAAGAAAAGTTTCATTTTTCAATGGAAAACATATCTCTTTATCATTATAATATAGGATAGTCACTAAACTAACATATTTGATAATTGTTCTTATTTCACTGTTATTTTAGTTTTCTTTGCTAATAATAAATGTTTATAATTATGACCATTACGCAGCTAAATATGCGGAAATATAATTGCTTTGCATAAATTTTATCATTTTTTTTATACCAAAATATTACACAACAATTCTTCCTATTTCATGAAACGAACTAGGTACTTATGTAAATAAAAGTAGCATTCAATAGCATAACAGCCAATATTTACTTAATTTATTTAAACTATTCAAATGTTAAATATTTTCGTATGAAAAATGGATTTTGGTATTACGTATGTATGAGAATTTCGATGGTACCCGGCCTCTTAAGTCTTAACACATAAAATTTTGTAAAAAAATAATTTAACATTAATATTATGGTTTTAGATCTGATGGAGTCCGTGGAGCCGTTATTGGTATTGATTTGGGCACAACCAACTCCTGTGTGGCTGTCATGGAGGGAAAGACACCTAAAGTCAGTATTTTTAGTCATGAAAACATTAAATCTAGATCCATAAACTTATCTAGAGAAATGGATAATATGAAATAATGCCAAATTGTTGTAATGCAAATCTTAGTTTATATTGTGAAATAGTCAATGTTGCTATTTCCTTATACTAGTGACATAAACTTAATATTTGTATTGTATCAGATATTCTAATTTTATAGTAGAATATCTAAAATAATTTTATTATGGGTGTATGATTGTGCCAGATATATCTTCAGTTTCCTGAATTCAGATAGATATTCAATTATTTTTAGGTTGTTGAAAACAGTGAAGGTGCAAGAACCACGCCATCTCACGTGGCATTCACCAAGGAGGGTGAGCGACTCGTGGGTATGCCGGCAAAGCGACAGGCTGTTACCAACAGTGGAAACACATTCTATGCCACCAAACGATTGATTGGACGCAGATTTGAAGACCCTGAAGTTCAGAAGGATATGAAGAACCTGTCATACAAAGTTGTGAAGGCATCCAATGGTGATGCTTGGGTGCAAGGTTAGCTATAAAATATTATGGTGATTAAGATAGAAATGCCCAACAGTAACATTGTCACAGACTGTTTTTTTTTTTCGAAAATGAACATAACATGCCCATAAACTTTAAAGTATTCCTTTGTGGCAAATATGCAGCGTCGATCTGCGCACGCGTCTTTACGCGTCCGCATTTGCAGCGCTGCCAGAGCAACTCATGGCACCAGCTGGCCTTGGTGAATACCACTGGTCCTCCTAGATACCATGATACATTTTTATACATTTACCAGGGCTTCCCAAACTTATTTGTACTGTGACGCCTTTGGGACTTAGCTATTTCTTTACGACGCCCCTCAACCCAGCCTCCAAAAATACTTTCCAATTTTAGAACCAGCCTACATAGGTTATCATATAAACACTATTTGGATATTTATATTTTTGTTAGGAAATAATGACCAAATCAAAACTTAAGCATAAAAATTAAAATACCTAGATATGAAAGATAAAAAACCCAGCAAGGCTGGCGAATGTGAAGGCATGCGCTTGCTTTTCTGAGCATAGCTTCTGAAACCGGGGATTTAGACTGCCCGGGAATCCCGGGATGTATGATTGACATAATGCGCGCGGCGCTCACTAGATTTGGTTGACATACGACGCACAGTTTGGGAAGCCCTGAGCTATACAACATAATAATGATAATGTTATATTGTATCATAAAACCAATGAGACTAACAGTGTTGTAATGTTGTATTTCTTATTAGGAAGTGATGGCAAAGTGTACTCACCGAGTCAAATTGGTGCCTTTGTTCTGATGAAGATGAAGGAAACAGCTGAGGCTTACCTTAACACGAGTATCAAGAATGCAGTAGTCACCGTGCCGGCTTACTTCAACGACTCACAGAGACAGGCTACAAAAGACGCAGGTAACTTTTATTTTGGTGTTATGATATTGTCAGTGAAAATTGCAAAATCTATTAAAAGAAAAAAATCAAGATGGTTGATGGCTCCCTATGATGAGTAGTGGCCTAAGCCTAATTAGTCAATGTCTTAAAGGATCACTACCTCTTTAACTTGAATATAGTAAATAGAGTAACTTGTACAGCAGCGTCGATCTGCGCGCGCGTATATACGCGTCCGCATTTGCAGCACTGCCAGAGCAACTCATGGCACCAGCGGGCCTTGGTCACTACCACTGGTCCTCCTAGATACCATGATACATGTTTATATTTTTAAAAACTTTCTTTGATATAAGAAACCAAAAATACTGAGTATAATAATTATGTATTTGTTAATAAAGTTCATGATTTATTTTACAAACAATTTTGTATAGAAAGTAACAAAGTAGCAAATTTTCAGGTCAGATTGCTGGTTTGAACGTGCTCCGAGTCATCAATGAGCCGACTGCTGCTGCCCTCGCCTACGGCATGGACAAGACTGATGACAAGATGTAAGTATTACTAGACTAGGGTGACATGCTTAGTCTAGTATCACTTTGGTCCGACCCAGACTTGCGCCAGTCCGTGAGTCAACGTCATTCAGACAAAAATGATGGACTGAACAAGTGCCAGACTGATCTTATAATCCTAGGCTCAGAATTATTAATCTCTTTTCCGAATACAGTGTACTAGTTAAACTTATAATAAGTACATAATATTATTTTTCTAATACTACAAGTAGGCGCTATACCGGAAAGCGGAAATAGTCAATGCCGACGACTAGTGCGTAATATGACATAGCTTACTGTGAAAGGCGACTTAATAAAAATTGCTAGATAGTACATTTCATTTCTTAGCATTGAGGCCGCGCAAAACGAAAGGGGGCGTCCACAAATTACGTGAGGTGTTAAGGGGGGGGGGGCAGTCAAATCTTATCTAATCTCACGTTGGGGGTCTCAGCGAATCTCTCGTAATTTTTACCTCATTGTTACAAGAAAAATTATACTATTTTGGTCCATTTCATCCAGATTCTATGTGTGCTTAAGATTTAATCGTAATACGATTAAGATCATTCACTAATTTGATCGAACGAAACTACTTTGACGTTATACATCTACTGACTGTCAAACAATCCAACGTGTTTACTGAAACCCACATTTTGAAAAATCTCACGTGAGATGGGGGGTGGGGGTGGGGGTTTAATAAAATCTCACGAAATCTCACCAGGGGGTGAGGGAAGGTAATTTGTGGACGCCCCTAAATTTCCTTTATTCTAATTTTTATCAGTACCAAATTCCATCAAAATTAATGCAGTACATACAGACTTATAGCGCTTATTTAGGCCATGCAATTTTGAAAATAAAAAAATTACTAACAATCAGATCTACACAAAAAAATGAATGGCACTGTAATGCACAAACCAAGGCCAGTCACTATTGGCTGGTTGTGGCGTCTTGTAGACTGGTGCCAGAGAAAATTGGAGACATATTCCCCTGTTGCGTCCATACACTTCAGGGTTATATTCTTACAGACATTTTAATTATTGTTATGAAATAATTTACTCTGAATGCATGCCAAATTTCAGCCCGATCCGTCCAGTGGTTTGGGCTGTACGTTGATAGATCACTGTCAATCAGTCAGTCACCTTTGAGTTTTATATATATATATATAGATTATAGTACGGTATATTAATATATATTATAGCTAAGTCTGTGACGGGCTCTAGCGAGATAACAAAATTAAAGTTAATTTTCATTGACATACCATATAGTATAGTATTATACATGTAAAACATGTAAATGGTGTCTAGATTTTATACAGCCTTCTATAAATTAAAAAACACTGTATGTTTTCGAAATAAATAAAAATAAAATAAAATAGATATTTATACTTTCACAATGTAAAATTAAGAAATTGAAACTCTGAAAAAAACTGTCACTAGCAGTATTTATGGACCAATACGACCTGCAAACCTTCAAGTAGAGAGCGTATTACCTCTTAAAAGGCCGGCAACGCACCTGCAGCTCTTATAATGTGAGAGTGGCGACGGGCGATGGCAGTTGCTTTCCATCAGCTAACCAATTTGCCCCCTTATTTTATTAAAAAAAATCACATGATATTATGTGTTCCACAGCATCGCCGTGTACGATCTCGGCGGCGGCACCTTCGATATCTCCGTGCTGGAGATCCAGAAGGGAGTGTTCGAGGTGAAGTCCACGAACGGGGACACGCTGCTCGGCGGGGAGGACTTCGACAACGTGATCGTCAACTTCCTGGTCGACGAGTTCAAGAGAGATGTGAGTTTACTGACCTTGGTTTTTTTTTTGGTTTGAAGCATATACTTACTATTATGTTCTCCTATCTCTACTTGTCCTTACTCGCGCACAGCGCACCTGTGAGAACAAGCTAGTAAGTGTCTAAACACACTAGGCCGAAAATACGCGGCTGAAGTTCGGCATGATTACCCCTGCAATGTATTTTAAATTACCGATGGGCAATGACACACCATGCCGAAATTACGTCGCGATATATTGTATGCATAGCACATTGCTGACGTAATCATGCCGAACTTCGGCCGCGTATTTTCGGCCTAGTGTTTAGACACTTAGGCCCGATTCGACCAAACTTGTAGTTACACGAGTATAACTATCATGAGAATAATTTTACTCCTTTAATTTACTCGAGGATATTATCGTTTGCATTTTACCAAGTTACTCGAAAGAGTATATGAAATAAAATGTCAATTACAGTTCACAATGACACCGACCGTGACAGTTGACACCCTATTTCTATTTACTATTTATTGCACACATACATTTTTAACACGAAATATACACAGAAGAAAAACGACACAACAGGAACTGCTTATCTCTAACAGAAATTTCTTCCAGCAGTCCTACGGAAAGAAATGTGATGGGAAATATTAGATAGGACGTGCACTGAATAAATTTTAGAAATCTACATAGTAATACACATACAATAAAAATTATAATTATATAATACAAATACATGACATAAATACATATATTATAATATACAAAATAATAAATATATTATATAATATAAAAAAAATATACTTACAAATACATACTTGAAATAAACAAATACAAATACATACTATATATAAGAGTTTTAGGATTCATTGCTGAGTGCTGAGGTAGCTTTTAGTCGCTTTTTAAAGACAGCGAAGGAAGGGCTGTCACGAATGGTGTGGGGAAGGGAATTCCATAATCTAACTGCATGAACAGTAAAGGAATAGGAGAAGAAATTGGAGCGATGGGAGGGGAGGGAAAGATTCGTCCTCACGTTGGACCTGCACGGGATGTCAAGAGATCGAGCAAAATTGAAGCGATCTATAATGTAGGAGGGAGATATAGGATTGTAAAGGAGAGACAGGATATGGGAATTTCGCCGGAGCCGGATCGGGAGCCATTTTAATTTCGATCGAAAAGCTGATACATGGTCGTACTTTTTTAGCCCAAATACGAAACGGATGCAGAGATTCTGCAACCGTTCCAGTCTTGATAACAGCTCTTCAGTAACGTCCAAGTAGCAGGAGTCCGCGTAATCAAGGATAGGGAAAATAAGGGCTTGAACTAGAAGGATTTTTGTATTCAAGGGCAAGAAATTTTGGAGGGTCTTAAGCTTGTGCAGTGAATGATACACCTTTTTGCTGACATCATTGACCTGAGCGTTCCAAGATAAATTATTATCTATAATTATACCAAGGTTTGTCACTGTGTTCGTATAATCAATCGGAGTACCATTAAACATGATCTTGGGGACGTTGTGCAAGCGCTGGGTCATATACTTACTACCGATGATAATGGCCTGTGACTTTTTAGGATTTACCAAGAGACCAAAAGAGTTAGCCCAATCAGCAATCCGCTGTAGATCAGCGTTAACATCGCTGACTGCGCAACTAATGCTTTCAACGTGCGATTGACGATAAATCTGCAAGTCGTCTGCATAGAGATGGAAGTTACATAATAATATGACTAAGGTTACTGTGTTAATAAAAATTGAGAATAAAAGAGGAGAGAGAACGCCACCTTGTGGGACCCCCGCATCGAGATCACACCAGTCTGAGGTAACCTCATCAGAGCGAACCCGCTGCGAACGTCCCCGAAGATATGAATCGAACCATTCTACCGCTGCGGAGGAAACGTTTAGGGAACGAAGGATGGAAAGGAAGATATCAAAATCAACTGAGTTAAAAGCACTACTAAAGTCAAGAAGGACCAGAATGGAAACACATTTTTCCTCCATAGCTAGCCGCAGATCGTCTGTGACTTTTAGCAGAGCAGTGACAGTGCTATGGCCAGGGCGAAATCCGGATTGGAAGGGAGAGAGCAATTTGTTACTGGATAGGAAGAAGGAGAGCTGCTTGTGGACGATGTGTTCTAGGACTTTGGAGAGATAGGGTAGTATGGAGATAGGTCTGTATTGAGACAAGGAAGAAGGATTGGAGGTTTTTGGTAAAGGAATAACATTTGCACGTTTCCATGCTGAAGGAAAGGAACTCGTTGACAAAGAAAAATTGAAAATGTGAGTTAGGATTGGCAAGAGTTCAGGAAGTGCAAGGGAAATCATACGTGGACTGAGATCATCATCGCCAGCAGTAGACGTAATAGCTCTTATATGTTTCAAAACGTCGTCCTCGGTGACTGGTTTAAACGAAAAAGGAGTGTAGGAAGGTAGAGGAATCGAGGAGAGATGGGAAATCGTGCTTGCTTTGGTAGCTTGGTCGACTGAAGTTGGTGGACTGGAAAAAATAGCGTTAAGCGCATTTAAATCTTTAGTATTAGTGGGAAAAACAGAAGACTTTCCTATCCCAATCGTAGAAAGAAACTTCCAGAGTTGGGAGGGGTTACTGTGGCTGATAGTGGAGTGAATGTGGCGTCTTTTGGCATCCCTACACAGACGACTGCAATGATTCCGCAGGGACTTATACTTTTCCAGGTTTGCTTCCGTTGGTCGTTTTCTATAGCAGCACAGAGCTCGGTTACGCTTAGCCATCATTGAAATAATGTCTTGTGATAACCAAGGAGCCGGTGCGTGCTTTATCTTAACTCTTTTGAGCGGAGCGTGGATGTTAAATATTTTGGTCAAGTTATCCGTTAGCAACGACACCTTTAAATCAATATTCGTGGCCGAGTAGACATGAGACCAGTCCGTATTAGATATATCATGCTTAAGAGCCTCCAACTTCACTGCCCTATAACTACGAAGGTAAAGGAATTTTGGTTTTCGACGAGGAGGATTGATTTTAAAGGAGAGGAAAACTAGGTCGTGATACGAAATATTCGAGGGAAACTGGCCATGGAATGCAACGAGTTCAGGAGACGACGTGATAAGGAGATCTAGGAGGGAGGGGGCGCAATTGGGAGCATGATGAGTTGCCAAAAGAGGGAGAATGCAGAGGTTAAGGGAGGAGAGTAAGGTTCGGAGTTTGGAGGCACGCGAATCTTGTTTCAAGAGACATGTGTTGAAGTCACCTGCAATTAATGTATAGTCATAGTTTGGGCTGTGTGTGGCTAAAAGCGATTCTAAACTGTTAAAATAATCAATTCGCATTGATGGAATATAGGCCACACAAAGCAGGACACTCTTGTGATGCAAGGTGACTTCAACACACAAATACTCAATAGAGCCAGTGTATCGGCTAGGTGAAGCAGTGATCAACTTGCTGTCAATGTCACCACGCAAATACATAGCCACCCCACCACCACTTTTGCCCACGCGATCATTTCTGATTAGCTTATAACCCGGTAGAGCATAAGCAGTTGACGATAGTGATGGCTTGAGCCACGACTCTGAGACCAGAATAGCATCTACCGGGGAATCGCCAAACATTTCAATCATATCAGGGTAGTGGCGCGGTATGCTCTGAGCATTTATGTGGACGACGTTAAAGTTTTTCGGAAAACGGGAAAAGGAACTAATTATTTGTTCATGAGCAGAAAACGTGACCGATCCCCCATCACCACTATCAATACTGAGAAAGCTGTCGGACGAAGAGCATGAAACGAAGTCATCATGAATAACATTACCATAATCAAATGAATCCATAAACTACCAATAATTATAATAAACTATTAAATAAAATATTATATTATATAATACTCAAAATTATAAATTAATATAAGTACTTATTTAATTAATATAATAAGCAAGATTTGACTACTAAATAAGTTATTTCTATATAAAATATAAAACCCATCCTTGCTCACCATAGTAATGATAGAAGAAATTAGCACACATATAATATAACACCAAAAGCAAAAAAAAAATAATAATAATAAAATAATTTTATGTACAGCGAAATAACAAGCAAAAAAAAATGTATAAATAAATTACAAAGCTAGTGTTGCACCCTGTTGTGCAACTATTCTCAGTTTAATATTTACTCCAGCAAAATAGCCCGTGTAAAATATATTTACTCCCGTGTAATTAACTCATTATTGGATTAGAAGTTGGAAAAACGCAAAACCAGCTTACTCTTAGATTAGGAGACAGTTATACTCGAGTAAAATTTTACTCCAGTTTGGTCGAATCCGCCCTTAGATCATTTTTATGCGCAAAAGAAACCAGTATACTGTATAATAATATAGTAAAATCTTAATCTCCAAATGCTCTACGAAAGACAATTTATGAAGGTTTTTTCATTTTATTTGTGTTATATATTTAATGTGAGAGCATTATTATTTTAGAATCTTTGATTTAAGGGATTTACTATTAATTAAAAAATTAAAATTATCTTGTGCAGCAGCGTCGATCTGCGCGCGCGTCTATACGCGTCCGCATTTGCAGCGCTGCCAGAGCAACTCATGGCACCAGCGGGCCTTGGTGAATACCACTGGTCCTCCTAGATACCATGATACATTTTATTTTATAACAGTTTTTCGCTTTAAGAGATATTTACCTGTATATTATTTTTACATAATTCCTATCTATTTTTATTTATACAGCAAGGACTCGACATCCGCAAGGACGCTATGGCCATGCAGAGGTTGAAGGAGGCAGCGGAGAAGGCCAAGATCGAGTTGTCTGGTTCACTCCAAACTGACATCAACCTGCCTTACCTCACCATGGACTCCTCTGGACCTAAACACATGAACCTCAAGGTACGAACGGCTTACCATGCCAACAGTAGAAGTGAGAAAGTATAGAAACACTGACTTTTAAGGAGAAACTTACAGATAAGTCACATGATTAATTATTATGTAAAAAAAACCTTACTATTATCTATAGTGGCTATGCAGAGGGAGACTGTGTTAGATTATTTGCCTTCTATAGTTTGTGCGTTTTATGATGATATGCGTGACACATTATAATTGACAATAGTAGGGAAGTTACCTAAGAAAAATTAATCGATAATTTAAAAATATCGAATCACTTTGTAAAGGAATTGCAATCGAAATTATCGATTTCGTACTGACATTACAGTGGTGCCGGCGCTTTAAGATGGTCGCCCTTTTTTATCGATTTGATTTCGATTCAACAGAGTCAATCTCTATTGACAAGTTCCGTTTCATGCATCTGACATTTTTCAAATGTTTTCCCAACGATAATTTTATACTCCTATTTCACAGTTAATATTTATAATTTTATATTAAGTTAGCATTTAGCAACATTTCATTTTTATTCATTTATAATTATAGGAAACATTTGTTTTGTAGATGGAATATAATTTATTACATTTAGATTTTTTTTGTTTTCTTGTAAAAAACCTGTAGCAAGGAATATGAAAACTGTCACCCATATCATCTTATAACGCACAAACTATAGTTTGTACCACAGATGTCATACATTCATGTTACACATGCTACAAGTTTATCCAGAAAGCACTGTCCCATAATGTTTGATATTCAACAATATCTTGTTGGCTATCATTTGATCAGTGCAATATAATTACAAAATTAAAACCCCCTCTCTATTAACAATAAAAGAGATGGTCAAGAATTTTGTAACACAACAACTCTAGTTAATAATTTAAACTTTTTAATTCTATATTAAATTAAGGCATTATCAAAAATACTAGTTTTACTTTGTATTTGTACTTTATGATAATAGTATTGAAGCACTGACTAGTTGCATATTTAAAAGTATGTCTATAACTTTTAGATGACCCGTTCGAAACTGGAATCGTTGGTCGGTGATCTCATCAAGAGGACGGTGGCTCCGTGCCAGAAGGCGCTCCAGGACGCGGAGGTGCAGAGGACCGACGTCGGAGAGGTGCTGCTAGTCGGTGGCATGACCAGAATGCCCAAGGTGAGTTATTGGATATTTACCCCAACCAATTGCTTATGTAGTTATTTTGCATGTGTGACAAAAATCAAAATTACTAATAGTGTTGATCCTGCGCTGGAAATCGGAATCCAGTGATACTATTGTAATACTTTAAATTAATACAAAAGTTATGCTAGAGCTAGCTATAGTACCAATTTCAATTATCGCTTTTAAACTTAAAAAAATATATCTTTAGGCAAAGTTACACATAGTTTAACGCCCGAGTTTGTTGGGCTTTATGTAGATCTGAAAATGTCCTACCATGTATAAATAAGCATTTGCCCTACAGGTACAATAGGGATGATGACAAGGTCAAAGATTAGCGAATTTTGTCAATAAAATAAAGAACTCACGGTAAAAAATAAGTGTTCCCAAAATTTCAGCTCGATAGCATTTGTATTTTTTTTGTTATGCGCCTTCAAAGTTGGATAATCAAGTCAATTTTTTTTACAATTAAATTTCTTAATATTTGTATACCATTCGATAACTTATGCTATTTAAAGCAACTTTTGTTAATATTTAATATACCTATCAAACAAAGTTCTCTCCCGATGCATACAAACTACGAAAGAGTGACGTCAGTCTTTTGTAGCACATTGTATGGAGCGTTTCAGGCAGGTCTATTTTATGTTCAGTTTGAATTGTCATATCTTGGTGAATTTTTAAGCTATGAGAGTCATTCTTTCAGCGATGTTTCTATTTTTTAAGGGTCTTTCAATTATTACCAATAAGAAAAAAAAATAGTCATCAAGCCTATTTACAAACTAGTCCAAAAGATGTATATGAAATTTACCAGACATTATGAACATAACATGATCGTTTTGGCCACCAGGTACAATCGACAGTGCAAGAGATATTCGGCCGCGCGCCGTCCAAGGCGGTTAACCCTGATGAAGCTGTGGCAGTCGGCGCGGCGGTCCAGGGCGGAGTACTCGCGGGCGACGTGACGGACATCCTGCTGCTCGACGTGACACCCCTGTCCCTGGGTATCGAGACACTGGGCGGAGTGTTCACCAAGCTTATCACCAGGAATACCACCATACCGACCAAGAAGAGCCAGGTGTTCTCGACAGGTAAGAGGTTTCTTCTGACATCAACAACAACAACAACAAAATATATATACCTTATCGTGCACAAAATAAAACTTAAAAATATAAACAACAATAATTATAATATAATAACAACACAACTGAAAATATTAATAACACAACCAACATCTGCATTTTTTTTTTAATGAAATAAAACGGGCAAACGAGCAAACGGGTCACCTGATGGAAAGCAACTTCCGTCGCCCATGGACACTCGCAGCATCAGAAGAGCTGCAGGTGCGTTGCCGGCCTTTTAAGAGGGAATAGGGTCATAGGGGAGGGTAGGGATGGGAAGGGAATTGGAGAGGGAAGGGAATAGGGTAGGGGATTGGGCCTCCGGTAAACTCACTCACTCGGCGAAACACAGCACAAGCGCTGTTTCACGCCGGTTTTCTGTGAGAACGTGGTATTTCTCCGGTCGAGCCGGCCCATTCGTGCCGAAGCATGGCTCTCCCACGTATCGATCTTCTTTATGCTGCATGTGATCTTCTTTATATCTTTACCTATAAAAAGAGCCAGATGTTCTCTACAGGTATATAACTAGATGTCACTCTCAAGTCTCAATTATGAACATAGAGAGTAGCCTTTGCCGTGGTTTTCTTTTGATCAAAATCGATTTTACGTACAGTGCCGGCCGCCGGGGAAATGTAGCTTATATATCCTTTCACATAGTCTTGTCTGTGCCAAATTGACTCGAAATCGGTCCAGCACCCGTAGCATGGTTACAGTAGGAATACGAAAGAACATATAGACAAACAACGGAGATATACTGAAGGTGCCGTTCCGATCTAGCCGCGGTAAACATTGGAACGGCACCTTCAGTTTATCTCCGCTGTTTGTCTATATTTTCGTATTTCTACTGTAACCATGCTACGGGTGCTATAATTTCGAAGGAAATCTTTCCATTTATTATTATGAGTATAGACTATTCACGTTAGAATGTCTGACTATAATTAGTTACATGACTCAAAAGCAATATGTATTATGCATTTATAACCTATGAATGTAGACAATGTGTATTATGCATACACCTGTACATGTTTTATTATATTGTAAAAGCGAATCTTCAGATGCATAATAGTCAAATTTTAAGGTTGCGTCATGAAAGAGACTGTCGAAATAATAATAATATTACGTCACGCCGTCACGATTTCGGACAGAAGTTTCACTTCTGGCATGTGTCACACACACTCTTTTTCTCTATTTGTATCTTATGATCTCAGTTCTCCATTACCATGCTCTATTGCAGCTGCCGACGGCCAGACGCAAGTGGAGATCAAAGTGCACCAGGGTGAGCGCGAGATGGCTGCGGACAACAAGCTGCTCGGGCAGTTCTCGCTGGTCGGCATCCCGCCAGCGCCGCGCGGCGTGCCACAGATTGAGGTCACCTTCGACATCGACGCCAACGGCATCGTCCACGTGTCTGCACGAGACAAGGGAACTGGAAAGGAGCAGCAGAGTGAGTATATTTTGCTTATGTTTCCAAAAAAAAATGTTCGCCTCCGTGGTCTAGTGGTACAGAGCGCGGCTCGGAGGTCGTGGGTTCGATCCCCGCGTTGGAAACATGTTATTTCCAAGTTTGGTTAGGACAATGCAGGCTGATCACCTGATTGTCTGACAAGTAAAGATGATTCATGCGTCGGATGGGCATGTAAAAAGTCGGTCCTGCGCATGATCTCTCGCCAGTCGTGTCGGTCTTCCGTCCCACTGGGTTATGAAAGTAAAGGAATAGAGAGTGCTCTTGTGTACTGCGCACACACTTGGGCACTATAAAATTACTCCTGCGTAGCTGGCCTGGTTTCAATGAAACCGGCCACCGTCACCGAAATCGGTGTGGGAGCTATTATTATTATTATGTTTCAAAATGGTATTCTTACAAAATAATAAGAGAATAAGAAATACACTTCGTTCTGTTTGGTATAAAGTCTAAAATCAATTGTATGTATTTTAACTGTTTTTGCTCCTTTAAATTACTACATACGCAACCCAAAATTATCGTGCATAAGTAAAAAAAGCAAGTAGCGATGGTTCACGACCATACTTAAGTGTTAAAATATGCAGCGTCGATCTGCGCACGCGTCAATGCGCGTCCCGCATTTGCAGCGCTGCCACGGCAACTCGTGACACCAGCGGGCCTTGGTCACTACCACTGGTCCTCCTAGATACCATGATACATTTTATGCTTTTATTTGCTATTAATTTACCTCACTTTGTAATTTATTTTAACTATAACCGGTCTTTGACTATCACCATATAAGTCAAGACTCAAGTCAGAATATCGTAAATTAACTTTGGTTTAACGCTATTTGCATATTCTTACACTTAACATCCCCACGCTTCGAAATGTATCGCGTTTTATTGCATCTCTTTTCTTAATAATCAGTAAGTGCTTTTATACGCCGTCGACGTGGAAAAGGCGTTGCATCGTTGATAGCAATTGCTCACTATCTTTGATGGGGTTTATTTCTGACGTCACATTTCCTATCAAGTATTGAATATCAATATTACCTCTTAATTTTATTTGCAGTCGTGATCCAATCATCCGGTGGACTATCGAAGGACGAGATTGAGAACATGGTAAAGGCGGCGGAGCAGTTCGCGGCGGCTGACAAGGGGCGGCGCGAGCGCGTCGAGGCCGCCAACCAGGCCGAGGGCGTCCTCCACGACACAGAGACCAAGATGGACGAGTACAAGCAGCATCTGCCGCAGGATGAGGTATGTATACTATTTGAAGACGTTAGGCTGCGTTGTTCACCAGAGATGTGTTGCGAGGAATGTGTTTTTGAGAACCAATAGAATCGCTTCATTGACATGACTTTGCCATGACATCGCTGAGTGCGGCGATGCTATTGGATCTTAAAACACATTCCTCGCAACACATCTCTGGTGGAAACGCAGCCTTAGTGGCAGAAAGAATAGACGCTGAATCAAATCAAAATGAAAATATTTTTTATTCAGAGTAACTTTTTTACAAAACCATTTCCGAACGTCGATACTATTAAAGGTGCCTGCCACCGGTAATAAACTTTCCAAACATGATCACGATCAAATGGTAGTTGTTGCGCTTTGTATTTTCACAGAGAACACATTAATGCTCTGACACATTTTTATTTGCAACAATAAGGTTTTTGTACTTTTTATGTGATTTAAAAATTATGTGACTGTCCTTGTTTTAACATGTTAATTATATGGTTCCTCAACTCACGTCTTCATTTGTTACCAAGTCACGTCTTAACCGTTGAAATGGACTTCAAGTTTCAAATGCGGTAAAGTTACTACGCGATAATTCGACACACCGGAGTTGGGCTTCTAGGCTGTATACGGTATACCCAGTTCCTTCTATCGTGGTTCAGGAACTGGCCATTATTCAAAGTATCTCCATGTTAAATTTTATCTAAATCGATGGGAGCAGTTTCAGGTGGAAAGGTCATGAGTATGGAGCAGGTTTCTCAAATGCCATGCCAATCTCGCAAATGGACTTTCATCTAAATCGTTGTTTTTTTAACCGTCTACTATTTATACACTAATGTGCATCCCGACTAAACCGTCGTGCTAGCAAACGTTATCACGCCGGTAAAGATGGATGCGAGAGTGACGGCGTCGCGTTATCACCCCTTATATTGTCACGTTGTTTAAGGGACGATTTACGATCGCCTACATATTTTGATAAAATATATAATATCTGTTAACATGACAGTTGTGTACATTTAGACGCGTTACAAAAGCGATATCGTTGCGGTTGTTGTACACTTCGTTTCGATTCGTTTAAAATATAAAAAAGCTTATCAATATTATGCTGTTTTAAATGCCATATATTGTGACTGCAGTATCAAGCATTTTCGTATACCATCGAGAAAGTTGATTCCTATGCAATTGACAGACCAACGTTATTTGATCGAAAATGTCAATTCAATGTTAATTGTGATCTGTCAGCTGGGTTTGACGTAACGCAACCAAACTATCCCCGATTTGCATACTAATCAACTTCTCTGATAGTACATTAGAAGATATACTCTAGTATTTTACACAACGCAAATAAGTTGCCAAGTCGCAATCATTAGTGGCATGAAAAAACATTTATTTATTTGAGTATCACGTCGCACATACTCATCAAACTAATCTATTCCAGTGTGACAAGCTCCGCGAGGAATGCAACAAGCTGCGCGAGCTGCTGGCGCAGAAGGACACTGCGGAGCCCGAGGCCATCCGCACCGCCACCGGCACGCTGCAGCAGGCCAGCCTCAAGCTGTTCGAGCAGGCGTACAAGAAGGTACAGTAAAACCTTTTTGTTAAATTAGTTTTTGTTAGCAAGCCAGCCTCAACTCTTCAAGCAGGCATACAAAAGATAAAGTAATATTTTGGTAACTAAGAATGTTCGTCTTTGTGTAGATATTGATAGATGATGTGAACACAACTGTCCATAAAACTAGATTACAATCGGTTCATCCATTTAGTTGTTGGTTGCTACTTGCTACAATGCCATGGACAAAAAGATACACACACAGAGAGGAGACCTGTCAAACAAATCCTGCTTTTTTTTTAGTTGGTGGTTACAAGTTAAAATGTTGTTGCATTGTAGGTCTAGTTAAAGTAAGCGTAAAAACATAGGGTATATGGATAGCATAGTTAGTAATTAATGTAATTTTGTGCCGTAATTACTTTACTTAAGTTGTGGAGACGGCAGCTGTGTTAAAATGCACATATTTGAGCCACTTATTCTCTCGTAGCTTACGTGGTCAAGCACTTGTGCTATATCACACAATTCTATATATTCGGCTTGCAGCCTGTAGCTGTATGCCTGTATTGAATTGGACAGTACAATATAAAAGAAAAGACAATTATATTATTTATGAAAATGTTATATACCGTAATAACGCCAAATGTGTTGTTTAACAACGCAAAGTACCTACAGACTGTCATTCCTTTAAATGTTCGATACAACAAACTCAAACAACAGCTAAATAAAATAAATCTATGCCTTTCGTTTATTTTCAAGCATTATGGAAAAACGTGATCATGCCTCTCATTACGCATAATTTCAAGTCATGAATATATTGTCACAATTTCTTTTCTTATTCGTAGATGGCAGCGGAACGCGACGGCCAATCCCAGCAGACTCAAACCCAGGGCGAGGGAGAAGACAAGAAGGAGGAGAAGAAGAACTAAACAAATGCACACACTATTTTGTCCGTCTACTTGTAAATATGCTCCGAGTAATGTGGTCTTGCTAAGTGACTCGATACAGCTAAAAGGTACTCTTCCTAAGTATATAAACCTATATAAATAAGGTATGTAGCTTATCAGGGTTAATTTAAACCAACAATTAGTACCGAAAGTTAAACTTTAAAGCTAAATCAATGAGTATTTTGTTGCCATGGTGCGATAAGCCATTTTGTTGTACCACGCAAAGTTACTCGCTGATATAGAGTTAACTTAAACAATTTGGACTTACCCTATATCCATTCTTATTCTGATTACCCCTAAACTTAATATTACTATAAATTATAATAAAGTAATATATAGTCAATGATCATGTTGTCTTTTAGCGATTCTACATTAAAACCGTGTGGAAACTGCCTAAACGCCTATCGCCTATGTCATAGAAATGAATTGTTATCACTTAAGTATTACCGGTTTCTACACGGTAATCTTTCCATTCTGATTTTAATCTCAACACGATAAGCTGTGAAGACGTAGCTGTTAGATTTTTTCACAAACCAAAATTAATTTCATAACATTGAATAGAAATATATTGTACTTAAAACACAATAAAAATGTTTATATTCGTAATCAACTTACAAATTATATACAAATATTTCAGGCAACTTTTTATTACCCGACTAAAAAAATAGACCTATATATTTTTATTCAATGTTATCATAGAATAGTAATAATTGTTATTTAGTATAAAGGACTGGTATATCCTTAGCTAAGTTGTTTTAAAACTTATGTTGTAATATATTTTTACTGTATGTGTATGATGGGTCCCGGACAGTTTTGCTGGCGTTGGTTGGTGGCTGAATGCATTTATGTTTATTTTATTGTAATTTGTAATAGATGCAACACAGTTGGGAATATTATTCTTATTTCATTTATTTATAAATATTGTTATTTTATTTTAAAAAACTCCAACACCTTCAAATGAAGAGATTAAGTATAAGCCAGACAAAGTTAATAATTATTTAATTTAAATTTCATTTATTGTATAATAAAAAATACAATTTACACATTATAATATTTAAACTGTGTGTATCTAGGTAGTTGCAAAAGTGCCCGGGACATGGATGAAAGTTTGCTAACATGTATTTGTTGGTACAATATAGTGAATATATTTTAGGTCTTAAAATGTATGCACTATACATTAATATATATTTTAGGTTTGGTTGCGAATTGTAAAATTGAATGTGAAATAGATTAGTTAAATAAATATGTTAAAAAAACTTAAGTATTTTTAATTTATGAACACAATCTGCTTAGAACTTAGATGAAATAAAGCTGATTGCCACTTCTATTTTCGCTGAGAAATTATAAAGTTATGCGCGGCCTATACCTAGTATAGTTTATAAATAAAATAGAGAATAGTTTAAAACAAAATAATATATTGAACTAAACATTTACTGCTGTGGGATATATGTGTGGCGGCCAAAGGAAGATCTTCCGACCGAGTGGGAATATGCGTGGCCACCACAAAGGAAGATCTTCCGACCGAGCGAGGTGTTATGCTCGGTCAGGCCGAAGCCCACGTATCGCCATCTCAGCTATCGTATACAGGATGTAACAAAAATAAGTGATAATACTTTAGGGTGTGTACGTCTTCCTCTTATAGAGTTCACTGTGAAAGTAGCAGCGCTGAAAGACCAAATTTTTTTTTCACTTTTGTATGGGGAAACTCGTGACGCTCGGGCCCTTCCCCATACAAAAGTGAAAAATTTTTTTCGTCTTTCAGCGCTGCTACTTTCACAGTGAACTCTCTAGAAGGAACACGTACACACCCTAAAGTATTATCACTTATTTTTGTTACACACTGTATATACTGACGCGCTCAGAAAACTTCCATAGCGCGATGCAGAAATGTTAGGCGAATTGTGGGTACCGCCACACTGCTAAGTTTTACATTTTCGAAGTTACTTTGAACAAATATTAGCTTGACCAACAAAGATAAAAAATAAATGCCAAATTCTCAGGAACCAATCATAGCCAAGTATTTCTTAGTATTGCTGCATTAAAAAAGAGCAACTTCTGCTTTTTCTTTTTTAAGAACAGAAAATTCAATTTATCTTTTCCAAAAGCAAAGGTTTGCCATTGGGATCGTCGTATCTGTCATTCGTGTGACAGTTATACAGAAACATTACGGCGTACGTCAAAAAGGTGCAGCAAAGAAAAGTCGTTAACAAGCCCGCCAATATCGGGGCGGAGAAGTACGGGCAGCAACTCACGGCTGGTCCGAATTTCTTGTTTCGTGTCGCACTGCGCCTCTTCTCACTCACTGGTTGGCTTTTGAAGGGTTGAGCCTGCAATAATATGGCAAATATTTTTGAAGCTGGCAACTTTTTTATTTGTAAAACTAAAGTTGGGTCACTATAGTGCGTTTCATCAAATAGTTCCTTTGCCGTCATGTTGGCACTAATGCAAATTAGTGTTGCCTGATTATCTATACTGTGCTACCTCAAATATATTATAGGGAGATAATAATATATTATCACAAATACTTTTAATAATTCCCTAATTTTATATAATTTTAACTTTCGCCCGCGGCTTATCCTGCTTTACGTCTATCCCTCGGGGACCGTTCTTTTTCCCGGGATGAAAGGTACCCTATGTCCTTCTCTATACCAGAGACAACGTGTACGTATGAAAGTTTCATGATGATCCGCTTAGTACTTTATGCGTAACAAACTTAAGGCGTAACAAACAAAGTCACTCTGTGACGTGGGAGAGCCATGCTTCGGCATGAATGGGCCGGCTCGACCGGAGAAATACCACGTCCTCACAGAAAACCGGCGTGAAACAGCGCTTGCGCTGTGTTTCGCCGAGTGAGTGAGTTTACCGGAGGCCCAATCCCCTACCCTATTCCCTTTTCTACCCTCCCTTATTCCGTTCCCTTTCCATCCCTGCCTTCCCCTATTACCCTATTCCCTCTTAAAAGGCCGGCAACGCACCTGCAGCTCTTCTGATGCTGCGAGTGTCCATGGACGACGGAAGTTGCTTTCCATCAGGTGACCCGTTTGCTCGTTTGCCCCCTTATTTAATAAAAAAAAAAAAACTTTCGCATTTACTAGCTAAAAGTCGAGCTTTGTGAGGGCTTTTCGTTACACCTTGACTGACTGATGATAACACATTTACATGTAAATAAAAATTACTATGTTTTAAAGCACAAATCAATAGGCGTGATAGTTTTTCCGTAAAGTGTACCACAAAATGTACCTGGTTGTGGGATATACTAGGGCTCGCTTTGCTCGCCCTGATAATAATAATATAAGTACTATCTTTTACCCGCGACTTCGTTCGCATGACGCATGTATTTAGTTTTCGTCACTAGAAGTGCGTTTAATCAAATAGTTCCTTTGCCATCATGTTGGCATAAGGCATTCCTGTCTGTTGATAACGTAAACACGATAGACACGCTCTGCGAGTATTCATAAGTTTTGCTGTATTTCAGGGTGATTAAACTAATGCTGGTAACCCTATTTCACTAAGCTGAAATGGCGGCAACCTGAGTTATTCACATTTATTAATAATAATAATAATATCTATGGACGCTTCACACCACGTCAGTCTGGCCCCGTGCTAAGTACCTGAAGGACTTGTGTTACGGGTACCAGACAACGGATATATATTTAATACTTTTATACCATACATATATTTAAGATTTTTATTATATTATACACATCCATGACCAGGATTTTGAAAACTTTTCGCGTCGGCGGGATTCGAACCCGCGACCCCCGGCTTGAGCTACCAATAGCCCACCAACTGAGCCACAGAGGTCGTCATTTATTGGGCCCCCGTTACGTTTTTCACGTTCACAAAACACTTTCACTTTTAACACCATCATTCCATCACCACCCTTTAATGTTTTCGGCATGATTTTCTCACGAAATTACAGTAAAACTTATGAATACTCGCAGAGCATGTCTGCCGTGTTTACGTTATTGACAGACAGTAATGCCAACATGACGGCAAAGGAACTATTCGATGAAACGCACTCATGGTGTAGCGAGGCGACATGTTTTTTTATATCCCTACTTTGGTTAAGAATTATAAGGTTTTACTGTGGTTAAGGTATTACTGTGGTTATGAAATATATGCAATAATTTTTATAATAACTGTGTGTTATGCCGCGGCTGCACATGCGTCTATCGTCCGAAGCTTCGTGCTATGAGCCGATACCATTGGACGATACACGCAGATCGTCCAATGATATCGTTTTAAGCTCGAAGCACTACACAGGTGCGACCCGGGCATTAGTGAAAAAAGTGCAAGTTCGAGTATAATGAAAAGAAAAATTCAACCTTAATCCGAGAGATAACGACAGCGGTTCCATTTTTGATGTCAACGACCTCTAGCGGCTGCGCGCACGCATACGAGGAGTTCCAAGATACTGCTGCGCCCACTTTCTTCCAACCAACTTCATTGTCGAGATCGTATAGTGTTACGTTATCTAAAATTTATAGATTAACTCATAGACTTAATATATACTTATGGATTAACTAGATGACGCCCGCAAGTCCGTGGCGCCAAAACTCGTTTATGGCGCGGGAACCGTACATTTTTCCGGGACACGTTAAGAGGAGTCCACGCCGCCGTTTTTCCATACAAACGCTGTCCCCTGTTTCCTCCCTGGATAATGCCGGTAGAGTTATGATTTTTTTCCTGAATATCTATGGCCACTATTAGCATGTCCCTTTGTTTTCTTTTTTTTCATAATCTTATTATTAAAAAAGATAAGAACGCCCAAAAACCTAAAAAATGGCAAGATTTCCCTTTATGTTCAAACACCCAGAAAACAAAACTGGCTAAAATATACAAAAAAAATAAAACATAGGAACACACCTGAAGCCTTGCTTTAATATCTTAATGAAAAAAGTACTTAAATCGGTTAAGTTTTGGAGAAGGAATCAGCGGACAACGAATCGAAGATTTTCTGTTCTTTTATTAGAACTTTTGTCGTGTTGTCTCTATCGCGCTCTGCGGTGGGAAACTTGAGATTGGTGAGACAGCAATACATTTTCAAATACCTATTTTCAATTTCACTCGCCCCTGGTGTATCCTCTTAAAGTATCTTTATACCAAATTTCAGCTAAAAAGGTTCAGCGCTTGGGGCGTCATGAGGTAACAGGCAGACAGACAGACACACTTTCGCATTTATAATATTAGTATGGATGTAACTTGTTTTATTAGAAAAAGTTAAGGACTTTAGGTCTTAGGAGGTATATCGCAATTTCCAACTAACTACTTAACAACATCGTCAGTGGCGTCACTATAGGGTGGCAACTGGCAGGGCTGGCAAAATGCCACGGGCCCCCGACCTAAATGGGCCCCGGCCCAAAATGCCGTGAGGTCAGAAATTTTTTATACATTGTTTTATTATTAACGTGACGATTTTTACTGATAGGGCCCCATCAATTTGGCACGGGACCCAGATGTTATAGTTTCGCCACTGAACATCACTTATAACTACATATTTCAATTAATGCCCATCTTTATTTTATTAAAAATTGTTACCAAAAATCCAGCTATCTTCTCCCAAATAAAAGTTAAACTCAATCACGTAGTCGAGGTAGCCCACGCGTATGGACAGACTGTTCGGTCCCTCTATTTCGTCAGTAATCTGTGGCACTTCACCGTACAGGAATTTTCGCTGTTCCGCTTGTGGCGTGTAGAAACCTTAACATAATATATGTATGTCAGTATGTGTGAACTAAGGCAAGATGGAGAGAGAAAGACCGTTAGAGAGAAGGGGCAAGGAACTATATAAAAGTCGAGAGTACCAAGTACTGGAATTATAGCTCCCACACCGGTTTCGGTGACGGTGGCCGGTTTAATTGAAACCAGGCCAGCTACGTAGGAGTCATTTTATAGTGCCCAAGTGTGTGCGCAGTACACAAGAGCACTCTCTATTCCTGTACTCTCATAACCCAGTGGGACGGAAGACCGACACGACCGGCGAGAGATCAGGCGCAGGACCGACTTTTTACATGGACATCAGACGCATGGATCATCTTACTTGTCAGACAATCAGTTGATCAGCCTGCATTGTCCTAACCAAACTTGGAAATAACATGTTTCTAACGCGGGAATCGAACCCACGACCTCCGAGTCAAGAGCCGCGCTCTATACCACTAGACCACGGAGGCTGGAGGCACTACTGGAATTAATCGCTTTAAGACGAATTAGTAATTGCAATACTAGCCCAAAAACTAATAGGTTATAGGAAAAACCTCTAAATGAATCAGGAGTTTTTGCAGTAGAGCTTACCAGCTAAACGAAACATGGAGCGAGAACTTTGCAAGACAAGCTCTTGGTCGTGACGAATTTTCGGAACATTCAACAAATGCAAATTAATTGGATTCGCTTTGCCCGTGTAGACTGATAATACAGGTCCAGGGTTAATATTGCCTACAGTTAAATAAATTTCTTGCATGATGCGATCATGATTTCTGAGCGTATTTATTCGATTTTCCCTCTCGTTTTGAAACTGGATGTAAAAATGTTTCAGATTACTATAGAACATTTTTTGTTTTATGCTATTGCTGAAACTCGTGCCACTCAGGTAAAAAGTATTATCAATGGTCGGTGGAAATATATCCGTTAGTGTTTCAAAGTGCGATGATGCTGAAGGCAAAAACTTTACATTCCCGTCTTTTATTCCTTGACTTAAATAGAAATATGGAGTTCCACTTTCATCTTTTAGGCTGACGTCCTCCATGCTCAGAGTCGGTTCAATAAAGATTAGTACAACATTTCCCTTCTCTTTAACTTCAGTCATTATTGTTGTGAAGTCAGTTGGTAACATTTTCTTGAAGGGGCTATCATCTATATTTACAGACAACACTTTCCTTTGATCAGATAAAAACACAGGCACTCCTTGGTGTTCAGCAGATATGAAATATCCACATAGCGTTATCATTACATACCAAAGTAAACAATATTTCTTATTGATCATAATGTTTGGAGTGATGATAAAAATTCGCACCCATGTAAATGACATAGGTAAATGCCAAATGGTAAATGGTCTGTAGTCTGTACTCTGTCCAAGCAGTCGAAGTTTTCAAAAATGCATTGCTTCTTCGGATTCCCAGAAAGAAAGAAGTTGGAAAGAAGATGTACCTAGCTGATAGAAAAAGAGTTTTGGTACAAAATACTCTGCAAATTCTTAGACTTTGACATGGCTTTGTTAATTATTTCCGGATAATTTATAAAAACATTTTTAAGAAATTTATTTTTCCCGCCTTTTTAACCGCCATCCAAAAAGGATTATTTATCACGTTGTTACCGCTACATGTCATTACTTGTGCCGTAAGTCGTAACACTGGTTTAAAAATATACATTTTCAACAGTGGCAGCACTGTCAAAGTCAACCATAGACAACCGTCAAAGTAAAATCCATAGTGATTATATTCTCTTTGGTAAAATCATATGATCATTTTTCACATGACCCATGGTCAATCGTCATCGCCCATTTTCTATCTTTTTATAAAATTGGGCTAAACATTTTTAGTCCTAAAACGTCCACTAGATTTAGTGTAAAAATGGCGTTTTGCCGTTTAGTGTTCCCGTTATTAGTGTTAAGTGTTTTGGGCGGTACTTTTGCCCAGGTACCAGTGTACATTTGGGGTGATGTAGATGGAACATCAACAAAATCGAATCCCCTATCAACGCTATCGGAGGCGGAATTCAAAGGAGTTTTGAAGCGAGAGCTCGTCGATGACGCGTTCACGGTAATCTTTATCGACGAAACGCTATCCGTAGAGGATTTCTCGAGGAGGCCCGACGGCGAAAATTCCTTCCCATACTTGCAAGCTAACATCGGCAAAGCGCTATATTTACCCTCAGTGGACAACTCGCTGACCGTCCTTAACGGCCTGGCCGATCCCGAGAAGGTCGACCACGTCAAGTTGACTGAAAACGGTCTGTCCGCCGAAATCGAACCCGACAGCGGCAAATTCCTGTTTATCGTGCTCAAAGACGCTCGCGAGGGTGAGTCCAGGGTGGAACTGCTAAAGCGTCATGACGATTTTATGGAAAAAATGGTTGGGGAGCTTCAGGAGCGCTACTCCAAGGTTTTGGCGATCTACACCGCTGAATACCCGTCCTGGGTGATTCCCGAAGCTCACTCCCGTGCCCGTCGCCAGGCCGAGATGAGGCAAAGCGAGAACACCACCGACTTCATGATGAACGGGCTGAGGCTGTACGCCAAGGCCATCCGAGTGAGCGATGGAAGTGAAACAAACGCACTGACGGGCTTCGCCACGAGCAAAACTACTTTTGGTGAATCATCAATGGCAACCGAGATGAATTTTGATAACAATGTTTTGACTCTCAACTTCACAAAGTATATGGGCTATTGGTATTTTGGTAAGTGCATTCAAAGCTACCAGCATTACTGTCAAATGTTTATTTTTGTTTTTATGTATTACTAGCTGACCCGGCAAACATTGTATTGCCATATAAATTATTTGTAGTATCAATATAAAAAGTAGATAAAAACCTTAATTCTCAGGCCTAACGAACGTACATACAAATTTTAATTAAAATCGGTTGAGCCATTTTGGAGGAGCACAAACATTGTGACATGAGAATTTTATATATTAGGTGGAAAGTTTATAGCAAGCAGCAATTTTTATAGGCACAAAATTTCATCAAAGTTGGTCCAGCCTTTACAGAGGGTTTGGAAAAAAATCACCTCAATATGAGAATTTGATGGCTTTTAGATACGCTAAACGATATTTACCTTTATTACTTCTTGTATATAATTAGCATATTAATATATTAAACAGATTTTTTTTATTTATATTGTTTTAATTGTAATTTCAGACACTGTGACAATTACACAAACATCTCCCCGTCAATTCACCCATGAGCTGCTGCCCAAATCAGAAGTATACGCCATAATGGACTTCTCATACAGATGCGGACAGAGTGTCTCATTCACCAACATCAATGAAACTGAATCTATTACGTTGACTTTTGAAGACCTGAAGGTAAATAGTTGTTAAAATTTTACTTCCTGATATATTATAATACAGATTGTACTAATTTGTACTATTTAGTCATAATTTACCTAGTTTAAAATGTGAAAATGTAACAAATGTTTTTCGCTATAGTTTTGAAGCCTATTGAAAGTAAATAGCAAATGCTCGCATATGAGATAAAGGCAAGCTGTGAACTTCCTTCCTTTTATTAGAAACAGCAATTATTGAAGAAAAGTTTTAATTATATAATTTTTATTGTTTATCAGGTCCAACCATTCTTCAAGGAGAGCAATGCCTCAGACCCGCTGGTGTTTGGGGAGTCCCTCAACTGCATCGGCTTCTTCTCTGTCCCCATCTGGGCTGGTCTGTTCGTTACTTTCATCCTTCTGTCCATCACCTTCTACGGAATAATGATGATGATGGACATCCGCACTATGGACCGTTTCGACGATCCCAAGGGCAAGACCATCACAATCAATGCTGGGGAATAAACGTAAATGTATTGTGGCCAGCCGTATTGCTTTTCGTATTTATTAATTTTTTTGAGACCATTTTGACCTAAAATAATGCTGTTCAAATAATATTTTAAAATATTAATGAAAATATTTATTGATTTTTGTGTGGCTATAATACTACAAGTACTAAATGCGGTACGCTGGCCTCGCATTTAAATTATGGAAACATGAAGCACCAAATAAGGTACTAAACATTATAGCTCAAGATTAGAAATTATAATATATTCCAGAACAGTATTTATTAAAAGGGCACTAATTATACAGCCGTTTTTGAGATGGCGACATTTTTTAAAAATTACCCAAGCTTCCTTGTATTAAATAACTCCTAGAAACCGATAATGTGCCTGTTCAGATGTATAGATGTTGTAAAAATGTGTGATTTGTGATAGATAATAATGAACTTAGATGTAGACTAATGATAGACAGAGTTCTAAGTTCACAGACTATAAAGAAAAGTTGGGTAAGTCAAAGTGTTTATGTATCAACGATTAAAAGTTCCGAGCTTCGATGAAATGAAAGCGTAGTTAATAATTTTTACGAAATTAAATGCCCTCCATGCTAGTGCCAATCATAGTTCATTCCAGATTTCGAACTAATATTGTATTATGTATTGATAGATACTCCATATTTAAGTGACCTTCAAAAACTATCATTATGAGCATGTTAAAAACTTAATTTGAGCTTCTTGGATTTGTTGTCGAATATTTTTTTAATAAAAATTTCGTGCTCATATGATCTAGGTTAAGCTATTCTATTGTTTTTATTATTATTATATTTTTCTTTTGTGTAAATATTTCAATCAGTTGCAATGTTTTGTCAATAAATCGTGATACATTTTTTTGTTTTTATTTTTTATTTTCTAACGCGTGTTCCTATTTGTATGGTATATTTATAGAACTTGTAAACTGTTAAAATTATTTAAAAGGAATAAAGCTTAATAATGTTATTGTGTGTTGTTACTTTAGGGTGGGTTGTTATAGTCAAAGTTATGAGTTAAAGCTTAACTTTGACCACAGAATTTGACAGGATACTGTTATCAGTTGCTGGTCCGACAAGGCTTTAAAAGAACGTGGACGGGGGCGCTGCTGGTAAAGGAGAACTGTCAAAAATGGCGTTTTTGTATGATGACAGCGTTAGTTCCTTTTTTCGCCACGTACATTTAAAGGTATATATTAAGTCTATGATTTAAAGCCTTGTCGACCTTCTATGGTTAAATATAGCGTCCATTTTTTACTTAAACTAAAGATTTATATTAAAGTAAGTTGGTGCAACCCACCCTTAGACTTGGATTCAAAATTCAGTTTTATATAACAGTACCGTCCCTATCAAATAAAGTAATACTGTACCAATGTACATTATCGCAAAACGAAATAAAATATCATAGCCTCTTTGTACAAATCACATTTTATTATATACATTTCACGAACATCATAAATATATCAATATAGGAAACTGAACAAACTTAGGAATACGACATTCACATAGGCAAACTACCTACACAGACCACAGTACACACATCCATAGCCTTCTCCTTCGCACATTCACAACGAGAGCGAGATAGGACGAATACTTTGCTACAGAGTAACGACAGATAGAGGAAGCATTCAAAGTTTTCACTCGCTCGTTTAGGGCCAACGCTAAAACTCGCGCGGACTGTCACACGCTCGACATTGTTTCCGTTGACGTATTTTTGCCAAATAATAAATTAGTAAATAATCCATTGTAATCTTCTCGACACAACTGTACACGCTCGAGATAAAAATTATACTAGCAGCGCTAAATGAGGTAGGCGTACGCGACGCGTGCCCCCTCGCACGCGGCGGTCTTCCGACGCGTGCACCCGCGCCCGCGTCCGCCCGTGTTTTAGCGTTGGCGCTTATAACAAGCCAGGAAAAAAATATATAATTGAGTGCTTTTGCATATTGTTTTAAACTGAGATTTTTAAAAATTATTTTCAGTCATCAACTGGCTCTACTATATTCCATTGGTTTCAATAGTAGGTATAAATTAAATAAATAGTATTTTTAAGTAAATGAAAACATAAGTCAAATTGCAACTTGTAAGATTTGATGCTCATCGTCTAGTACTCTTAACAGTATTTAGTGTATTTCATCATTATATAAAAAAAAAACTGACAAATATGTAGTAAAATAGTATTGTGCGAGAATACTGTGATCATTTTTAAATAAATGTGGGTATTACTTTGTGCTTAACATTGATTATCTCGTATATAGAATATTAACCAAATAGGAGCGTAGCGTGCCTTGCCGAGGCCCCATATAAAATTTTTCTTTAGGGGTCCTAAGGTAAGGTTACCTATATTACCATTAAGAAATGGGGAGTTATTATTAATTTTTGTTCGTCGGGGCCCGTACAATTGATACGGCATATACGGCGGTAGCTACGTCCCTGAGTCCAAACACAAATTCAGCTTTGATCCAGTTCAAATTAAAAATAAACATCAATATAGTAATATGAAACATCAGATTTTAGGAGTTTTGACCAATTAGAACTCCTTTGGACAGTGGCTTGACATAAGCAGGAAAATGCATCAAAACTTTATCAGTGTTTTATTATATTAGTATAAATTGATTAGTGATTACTTAAGTGAGTCAAAGCTGTTTTGGTTCAAATAGAGCTCGAATCCATTTTCCATAGTAAAGTGTATTGTAATACAAGTCATTCTTATACATCAGCAAACTTTAAAACATTACTGGGTTCAATATTATTTAAAATTTGTTAAAAAAAAATCATTGTCTATGGATTGTACAAGATTTAAAAATATGGAATGCTCATTCCCACAATTTCACACAAGTCTAAGATCTAACAACATCATAATTTTAATAATTTATTTACATTACTCAGTATGTATCATATCCAAAAATATGTTATTCTGTAATCGAAACTATTTTAGTAAAGCATCTTACGAATGGCCAAGTCTGTTAGAAAACAATAAAGTTAACATTTCAAGGCGAGGCAAATAAAATGTTTAAAATATAAAAATCAATGGTACAACAAATACTTTCGAAGGTAACAAGTCATATTCCGATTACAGAATACAACACTGGTTTGTCAACTTTAACAACTCGTTCATAAAGAATTAAAAAAATACATTATTGCTATAATAAGCTACCACATACTCGTTTGAAATTGATACAACTTTTTGCTAAAAAATTACTAGTAGAAGTTGAAAGATTCTAAATCTTCATTAAACGATATTGTTTATCCCGGCACAGAAAATCTCTCAAATATAACAACAAAATTACATAAATGCTTTTGTATGTGACAACAAATATCTTCTCCATTTGACTTTTTAATTTAGGGTCAGCTCACATCGAGATGGGACGCGACGGTGTACTTCTACACTACACAAGATTCCCTTTTATGAGAAGCAGCATGCAGCCCTTTGTAGCTCGAAATTCAAAATCTATCAATGAAACTCATAAATTTTAAATTCCTTAAGCGCAGTGCTGAGTCACGTTTTAGTGTGGACTAACGCATCATCAAATAGACTACTGTTACATCACTGGGTAATTTTTTTTGTTACATTTGAGTGATCTCCCCACATCACTCGCTCACTGATGTTTCTCACTACACAGTCTTTGCCTACTAAATGTCAATACACGTCCCGGGCGGCAGTTACGAGGTCATCATGTCGTTGACTGACTGCGGGGAGCTGACGGAGGTGCCCTTCATCAGGTCGTTGATGTCCCGTCTGAACATCGATAGGTTCTGTGTGAATCTGAAAAAAGTTTAGCTGAGTTAAGTCTTGTCGCTATTATAAATTATACCTGTCGTGTTCACATTGTTGGCGAAAGACTTCGCGGCGGGATGAGCGCCGAGCCCGCCGTGAATTCGTCGCGGACGCGCATTGATGCCGCCGCAAATGGTTTGTGAACTCGCTGCAAACACATCGCTTAGGGTCAATTTATACTAGCACAGAGTCGAAGCGCATCGAAGCGTCTTACCAAAAACTAAAAATAACAAATTCAACCTTAACCCCAGAGCGTAACGCACGTATTACTTCTGCGATTTTAAAAAGACGTGCGCATTTTCGCGTCGTAAAGTTATGTTCAATTTTTGTGAGTCACTTCGATGCTTTGCGACTCTGCGCTAGTATAAATTTACCCTTAGCAAAGTGGAATGGAAATGACGCAACGTTCGATATTCCGGCATCATTTTCGCTCACCTGTCGCGGTTCCGTGTAAGCAGGTTCCTCTCCACGCCCGCCATGAGGCCGTCGAACCACAGAGCTAGCTGGTGCTGGCGGTCGGCGGGCTGCTGCGCGATCAGCTCCGCCCGCAGCCTCGCGAAGTGGTTCTCGTTGAGCAGCACCAGCCCGAGCAGCGGCCGCGACATCGACCACTGGTTGCAGCACTCCTCGAACATTATCACGTTCAATACCTGCGATAACATTGTAACTCAATTATAATTATATTAATCTGCCATCAATAGACTATACTGTTTTCGGCGAAACATGGCGGTAGCGGTCATTGACTCCCTGTCAAAAACTTGTCATTTTCTATACCATAAAGTTAATATACCTATACTCCACTCATCATTGACTCCCTGTCAAAAACTTGTCATTTTCCATATAAACCGTGATTGACAATGAAGTGTCAGATATTGTCAATCGTGGTTTTATATGGAAAATGACAAGTTTTTGACAGGAAGTCAATGACCGCTAGCGACAAGTTAGCCCGAGTGGAGTATAGCGGAATAGAGAAACAAAGGCCTGAGCAAGAGAGATGTCATGATGATGTAAAAAGAGACGTGTGATACATGACAGCAGCACTCTTTTTTTGACGTCCAGTCGGCACGTGCCGCATGTTGACAATTTAATCTCATAGCAATCACGTTTAATCATGCTTGTGTAAGTGTATACATACACATATTTTTACACACAGATGAAACCAATTTCGGTTACGTTTGACAGCTCGAGATTGTTGCTCTATTCCGCTAGGTATTTTAACTTTATGATATAAACTGCGATTGACAATAAAGTGTCAGATGTTGTCAATCGCGGCTTTGTATAGAAAATGACAAGTTTTTTGACAGGGAGTCAATGACCGTTACCGCCATGTTTGGCCGAGTACAGTAAGCAGGTCGAATAGGCTCTTTTGGTATTAAACGCGTTTTTCTTCTACTATAAGTATGCTATTGACGGAACTCCTTACTGTAACTATACTATTGACGGCAGCATACGTGTGCGTGCGCGTCACGCACTTCAACGCACGAATGAGGTGTAATAGATGGCGCGAGCGCAGATATTTTAAAGGAATCGTGGCGCATTGATACGAATATGTTCTATTCAGACATTCTTTTGTCGTAATTTTCCGGAAAAAAATTAACAAAATCAAATCGTGGTGATAGGACAGATCTCAGATTTCTGCATTTACAATGTTCTTCTAATATGGATGAATAAACACCGAAATACAATACTCACGGTAGCCAACAGCTGCTGCATGATCTCGGGCCGCCGCTGTAGAACCTCTATGAACATGTTATTGCTCTCCTCGGGTAGACGCGGATTGGATACTTTATTGCTTGCTGAAAAACATTGCCACATTAACTATAGATAGAGTTGCCAGCTCGTTGAACTGAAAAGCCGGACAAAGCAGCCAGCTTGGCCGGACATTTGTACAAAAAGGTCGTGCTATCACATACTCAGAATCTGAAATCTTAGTGTAGGAATATGTACGTAATTTTCTGTTTTATAAAAAAAATAACATACAATTTTACATTTTATTAGGTGTAAAACCTTATAAAATTAGTAGATTTTTATATGAAATTATTGATTCAAAGCTCTACAAAAGCCGGACCTCTTTAATTTTGGCCGGACACGCAATCAAAAAGCCTGACTGTGTCCGGCTTTATCCGGACACCTGGCAACCCTAACTATAGATATTATAATGAATACCTTCGATCGACTGCTTGCCAGTCTTGATTATATCAAACAGCAAAAATAATAGCGACATTTAGATTGATTGTTTGACATTGCATGGAAACCTTATTCTAACTGTATTATTAGCAGAATTTACCGGTCTTTGGATAATAGATATATATATATATATATATGATACGTTTTTACACACGTCCAAACCTTTATTTAAAGTATATGAGAAATAAAACAGATTGTTAGGTATAGTTTTTTAAGATTATAAAGCATATTTTTAAATGGATATACTATGATCATTTTTTATAGTTGATTGATAAAATGTAACTTACTTTTCTGTACTAATTGTTTAAATAGATATGTGACTATGTGATCTAGCGTCGCGCAGCATCCCGTACATACACTCGTGTCTGAAAATGACGGTAAATTATTTGTATATTTTATAACTCCTTTTACTAGTGAAGATTTTTACACGATTCTTACGTTCAAATATTCCAGACAAAGACAAGACATCATAGTGTTGGATTGCGTAGTTAACATTTAGTCTGCGATTGCCACGATCGAGGTATTAGTTTCGGGTGTTGCAATAATAATAATGTCTTATTATTATAACCAGGTAGCAAAGGAGTAACTTTAGTGTACAAATGGGTGCGCAGTACACAAGAGTTTCTTTTACTCTCATAACCCAGCAGGACGAATGACCGATACAACATGCGAGGATACACATTATTGTGTTGTAACTTATGGTGTATGTCCGTTACCCAAAGCAGTGAGTCCCTTGGAGACGGAGGCGAGGATATATAGCGTGGGTTCGGGCTGCAGCGAGGCGAGGAACGGCATATGGTCCTGCGCTAGCCGCTCCAGCAACACGTAGTACGTCTGGGATAGCTTCGGGTAGTCCTGGGGACGTTATATGTGTTAGTTTTAGGCGTCAAAATATGTATCCCTACTAATATTATAATGCGAAAGTGTGTATGTCTGTCAGTTACCTCTTTAACCGAATTAAGTTACAGTTATTATAATATACAGGGTGTAACAAAACCAAAGTGATTTAGGGTGTGTATGGGTCCACTATATAGTTTACTATATAGTGAAAGTAGCAGCGTTAAAAGAGTAACCTTTTTCTTGTATAGGCAAACTCATGACTTTGGGGTGTTCCTCATAGGAATAAAGAATACATATAACATAGTTACCAAGAGATCACTTTGTGGTATACTCAGCAACAGTTTGACAAACATATTGAGAGCGTTGTCTAGAGCCTCATCGCCGTATAACCTGAGAAAACAAAATAGATAACAGCATAAAATTAAACTATACTGTACTCGGCGAAACATGGCGGTAGCGGTCATTGACTGATTGATGAAGCCGCGATTGACAACATCTGACACTTCACTATTAATCGCGGTTTATATAGAAAATGACAAATTTTTGACAGGGAGTCAATGACCTCTACCGCCATGTTTCGCCGAATACAGTATAGTTAGTAGTATAAACCATAGCGATATTTGTTGCTACTTATATCAAGAAAAGAAGGATGATATATTTTTCACGCATGGAATAATTTTTATTGGATTACTGCAATTTTTTTGACGCTAGAGTGCAGCACAAGTGCAGACAGGATTTTTTTTTAATTTTCATTAAATTATAAGAATAAGAACGTTTATTTGCAAAAATATTATAAATCGTTGATAAAATACTTTTCTTACCTAAAGACGCCAAAATTGGCATAGTTCCCGCACAACGCCGCCTTCAGTATTGAGAAGCACAACGATATGCCTTTTAGTTTCATCGCGTACATCTGTTTCTTGCTAACTTCTATCGTTAGTATTCTACTGCCTGCAACAAACATTAATGCGATTATAGATACGCGCTTTCAATGTTTAAATTTTGACTGATATTTGTAGAGAAAATGGGCAGGTTTTTTTCATGTAACTTACTCGACTATGGATTTTAACGGAACGATTTTTAATTTTGTGTAAACTCGCTGACAGTATAAATGTTTACTAGCTGCGGCTATAGTTAGGTAGACCGTAGACACTAGACGCCCGGGCATATTTTATGGTCATTTCGACATCTGTAGATCAGAGATCTGCAGGCTTTTCAGTTGAAAGTTTTGAAGTTGTTAATTAAACTGAGAAAAAAGACTGAACATTTAGATTATTTGGTTTGGTGGCTAAGATACATAATTCAACAACATCAAAACCAGAATGTAGATATGACTTTATTCCTCGGATGAGAGATCCGATTTATGGGAATTTTACCCACCTCTAGCTACATACGCATTTCGGGGTTTTTTTTACAAAATAAAAACTCGTTTGCTCTTTAAACGAGCAAACGGGTAACCTAATGGAAAGCAATATCATTAGAAGAGCTGCAGGTGCGTTGCTGGCCTTAAAGGAAGGTCTTACCGTAAGCGCATATAATGTTGGACAGCTCCCGGAACAGCAATATGCCGTTGGGCGAGCTGACGTCGAAGTGCAGTCGCTGGTTGCGGTTCTGAGCCAGCTCCGCCGCCAGCTTCAGCACCGGCGTCGTCACCGCCGGCTCCGAGAACCACACCTCCACGCCGCGGACTAGCACCTTGAGGTATAGCGGGTAGCTGGAATATTTATTACGGTGAAATAAACATAGTGCCACCGAGAGTGTCGTACCACACGAGCCACTCAAATTCGTCGGTGTTACTAAAAAAAGCATGCATTTCATTATCTGTAAAACGTATAAGTATTGTATTCTTTTAAGGGGCCCATTCACGGCAGGCCGCCTTGCCGTCCGCCGGCTATGCAGGATAGTGAATGGTGTCGTTGCCGGCCGGCCATGCAGGCCTGCGACACCATTCACCATCCTGCATTGCACTCCGCCGTGCCGTCCGCCAGCTTATGCAGGATAGTGAATTTTTAAGTACCATAACAAATAGGTTATATTTTCAGAAGCTTTTTCCACAATGTTTTATTATTATGTTACCAGTCTTGCCAGTTACAATATAATATTACGGTAAGTATTTACAATTATACATGACATTGTTTACAATGATAATATAATATAGACGCTACCTATTAACTGTTAAGCATTTGTGTGTGTATCATCCCACAAATAATACCTATTGAATTATATGAATGCAGTTAAGTTCTTCATATCATTTAGATTTCAGAACAAAAATGCATTCATTATTCAAAGAAATTTTTTGGCATTGGATAGAAATCGATCACTGCGTTGCACAATTCCTAACCGGTCACGGCAATTTTAAAGCTAAACTTTATGGATTCAAGTTAGTTCCGTCTCCTTTTTGCGAGTGCTCGACTGAAGATAGACCGAAGAGAAACGACGAGACGAGAGACGAGAAACTGCTCATCACATACTCTGGGAATGTGATCTCTGGCATGAAGAAAGAACCGATATGCTAAACAGCCTCCAATGTGTTTCTAGAGTCGTATATTACGATGATCTCGTCGCAAACAATGTCCGTGCTTTCAAACTTTTTGTCATAAATACTTTTTTGGAAACAATCCAACACAAGCTTGTCAGTTTAAGTAAAGGTAATTTTTATTAAGTAGGCTTAATACAATTTAATTATTTTCCCGTGGTGCTTCCCCCTTTGTTCGGACATTAATTTCACTAAAATTTGGCTGTCTCCCGCTTTGCTTGGGGAGGGAAACTGGATTTCTCCTAGTCCTCTTACCTTTCTTCTGATTAATTTCGTTGCCCAAGACAGATTTAGCTTGTCCCTCGGGCATCCCTGACATCATATCAAAGGGTTTTCGTGGTTGGTTACCACTGTTGATCCTGGCGACACAGGAGTTGCAGTGGTGGGAATGTGTGGTGGGCCATTTGCCCGTTTAAAAAATTATTCAAAGAAAAAATATTTTTGAGTTAGTACACAAACATTTAATAGCGACCATATATAAAAAGGCAATGGCTCATCAACTCAGGACTCAGGAGACGTATTTATTATAATAAAAATTTAAAATTAAAAGCTAATTTAATTAGCTTTAATAACAAAAATCTTCCTGCACACCTTCGGAGCTCTCTAGCTCGGGCTTTATTATTAATAAAATATGGCTGATACAGAAAGAGTGAACTCACATCCAATCAAACAGCATCATATAGGTGGTTTTAGTGTTGAAGGCGAAGGCGAGTCCCCGCAGATCCCGCGCCAGGCCGATCAGCGTCTTCTTGGCGTCGTCGGTCGCGTACATCGGGTTCTCGGGCGTGCTTAACAAACCCACTATGTTCTCGAACGCCGCTGTAAAGGGAATATTATAATTAGATTTTAACTAGCTGACCCGGCAAACGCTGTTTTGCCATATAAATTATTTCTAGTATCAATATAAAAGTAGATAAAAACCTATTCTCGGGCCTAACGAATGTACCATCGAGGAAATTCTCTGATAGTACATACAAAATTTCTTTAAAATCGGTTGAGCCGTTGGAGGAGTTCGTGCACAAACACTGTTATTTTTTTATATTTTATAGGTCATCTTCTTTTGTACTAGCTTATGACCTTTTTTTCCCCTTGTATTCGATCTACAATCAATCGCCAGACTATGATTAGATGTTTTGAATGATTGAAGGGCGTTTAAGAGGATCTGAAGCCAGTGCTTCATACTCTAATCAGTGAAATAAGTGGTTTCTTTTCAATCTTTTGCGGGAGTCGAACAGTTCCTGGGCAAGGGGGTTTACATGATTGGTAAGGGGTATAGCGTGCTGATTTTTATTGCGTTCAATCTCAGTGGCTACAGTTGGTACATATAGGTACTCATGTACTTCGCTGGTTCTAGTAAACCATGGAGCTTTGGCTATGTTCCTTAAAATATTATTTTGCACTCTTTGGAGGCACATAATATTGCTTTTACAGGCAACTCCCTATATTGGAATTCCATATGTCCAAATAGGCTTTAATGTGGTGTTATAAATTAAGAGTTTGTTCTCTAGGGAAAGTGCTGATTTTCTTCCTAACAGCCAGTTCAGGTTGCGGAATTTAAGGTTGATTTGATCTCGCTTTGCTTTAATATGATTTTTCCACGAGGTTCGTCGGTCCAGATGAAAACCCAGGTACTTTACACGGTCTGTCTGAGGTAGAGCACTATTCTCTAGGTATACTGGGGGACAGTTACCTCTTCTTAGGGTAAAGGTGATGTGATTTGATTTGAGGGCGCTAGCTCGAATGCGCCACGTTTGGAATCATGAGGAGACTAAGTTTAGGACATGCTGAAGTTTTTCACTGGCTTTTCCATGGTCATAATCAACAGCCAGGTAAGCAATATCTTCAGCGTATGTCGCAACACTCACGTCGGCAACGGTGGGAATATCGGATGTGTAGAAGCTATACAACACAGGACCTAGAACAGAGCCTTGTGGGACTCCAGCTCTTATTGGGTACAGCGATGATCTAGCTTCTCCTTGTTTGACCTGAAATAGTCTATCGCTCAAGTAGGACTTTATAATGTGAAACAAGGAGTGCGGTAAGAGTCTTTTTACTTTTGCGAGTAATCCTTTGTGCCAGAATCGATCAAATGCCTGTTGCACGTCTAGAAAGGCCGCTGAGCAGTAATTCTTGTTTTCGAGACATTGTCTTATGACGTGATATACACGATGGACTTGTTCAGTTGTGGAGTGCCGTTTTCTGAATCCAAATTGGTGTTGGGGCATTATATCCTAATCGTCCATAAGCTCCATGAATCTTGTGAGGATTTTTTTTTCCCATAGCTTGGAGAGAACAGGAGCTTATGACCTTAATGTATATATTTTAATGTGTACATGAGCTTGCCAAAATATGGTATATTTGAATTTTGAACCATAATACAGAACACAGTCCCGGTGTGTACTATGTAGGATAGTACGATCAGAGAAATATCAATCGAGAAGAAATATCAATTAATTCTTGGTTAATTGGTCACGTCAAAGTTAGTTGTGCCTGGGTTTGATGTGACTGGACCAAATTGAGTAGGTCTGTCATCCGTCTATAAATAAATTTATTTGATAGTCATGACTTGTGCTTACACGCTGGACGCTCTTCTCGTTACCTGTGAGCGGCATCATGAACGCCAGGAAGCGCTGCTCATCCTCGCCCAGTTCCACCATCAGCAGCCGGCCCAGGGCGGTGTACAGCATCGACCGGCAGCGCATCTCCGCCGACCCGCCCGCACCGCTGCCCAGGAACGGGAAGTGTTCGGCCTGGGGAATGATACTCCGTTACAATCTGATATATAATAATCGGCCAAGTGCGAGTCGAACTCGCGCACGAAGGGTTCCGTACCGTTAGAGCAAAAATAGGCCAAAAATTGTGTTTTTTGTATGGGAGCCCCCCTTAAATTTTTATTTTATTTCAATATTATTAATAATTATTAAAGTACACATATAATTTAGGTTTTTGTGAAAATTTCAAGTGCCTACCTGTTGTCATCATTGATACCAAGCAAAAAATGTTTGAAAAATTACGTTTGTTGTATGGGAATTCCCTCCTTAAATATTTAATTAATTTTATTTTTAGTATTTGTTGTTGTAGCAGCAACAGAAATACATAATCTGTGAAAATTTCTACTCTCTAGTTATTACCGTTCTTGAGTGTCAGCAGTCAGCCTGGAGACAGATGGACAGACATCGAAGTCTCAGTAATAGGGTCCCATTTTTACCCTTTGGGTACGGAACCCTAAAAATTCTCGTGTCGCAGTGTTTGTGCGCGAACTCCTCCAAAACCGCTCAACCGATTTAAATGAAATTTTGTACGTACTATAAGAGAAGTTGATTTCTAGGCAGATGCGGGACCTAAGTAATTTGGTCGCGTTAAACCACTCCCTTCTGACCGATCACAATTAACATTGAATTGACATGATCCCACCATATGATGTTGGTCTCTCAACTGCCTAGGAATCAATTTCCTCGACGGTACATTCGTTAGGCCTGAGAATAAGTCTTTGTCAATTTTTTATATTGATGCTAAAAATAATTTATATGGCAAATCAAAGTTTGCCGGGTCAGCTAGTACTCTATAATGAATGATAAACCCCCCAAATATTAGCACTGTAGAAGGTTACACTAGAAAATAATAGTACTTCGGCTTAATACAACAGAGAGTTTTATTATCGGCATTCATAGTAACTTGGAAAGAAACAAATATATTTAAGCTACTACAAATAGGTTGACTGTCAAAGATGGGATAGTCTGAGCAAGCAATTTAAAGTGGCACAATTTTAAATTGTACGAATTTAAATTGGTTGCATTAGGGCAGACAAACGAGGCTTCGAATGAACAAATGAATGGCATGTGAAATTCTCCTGTGCCTGCTGCTGCTGCTACTGCTGAAAATCGTGTCAGTCGTCTGATTTACGATTTACGAAAGATAGGGAAAGCAAAGGTGCACTATACAAAAAAGTACTGTCTAGCTTAGCCTACATTCTATGATGACGTGAAAAAACAAGAGGTACTCACGGTATGATGCGTCAACATGAACTGTACTTCTTCCAGTTTGATCAGTTTGCGGACGCACGCGTAGCCGCCGCTGAGGTCGCTCAGCAGACCCAGCGTCTTGGAGATTATCGGCTCCGAACTACCCCAGTACTTCAGGTTTGTGATGCTGTGGGCAAAAAACTTTGTTAAATTACTTTGTTAACTGTATTATGCGGCAAACGAGTTCGCAGTGCAAGTCGTGATTGGGTTTACGTTGTATTATGCGGCAAACGAGTTCGCAGTGCAAGTCGTGATTGGGATAACTGACATCTGTCAAAATACGTGTAACAAGCTCCTCCGTAATTAATTGCTTTAAAAATAGAAATATTTTGTTTTGTGAACTGAAATTTACCCAGAAAATTATAACTAACCTGACAAGTGCTACACAGTGTTTTTTACCGAAAATAATCAGTGGAACTTCGAAAAACTGTAAGTAGTAGATCACATACAAAGTTTTGGCAATAAAGGACTTTTTAAATCACAATAAGCTGTAAGATTTAAGAAATAAGGAAGGAATATTTCATGGCAGTAACTACTGACCTTAAATTAAAGAAAAATTACACCAATTACCTGTTCATATAAACAAACCAATACAGGTATCATACATTCCGTTGCCAAAATAACAAACACAACGTTATAATAGAGAGTATTTTTAAATAAATTTAAAAAACAACTGAAATTATTAAATTAAAAACACAGAGTGCAATTATCAACAGCTGATAAATGACAAGTGACATCTGACGTATAGTAGTCATAGACAACTTTTTATTTTTTTACATTGCACATTCACACGGCACAGACAAAAAAATATAAAGTCAATAAAAATTTAAAAGTACATATTAATTATGAATAACATAACATACAGACGTAAGCTACGAAAAGCGAAATCTGATTGCGATGTGAGCAAGATATCAGAGGATACAAATTTATCTTCCTCCACAATTATTGACTTATCGACAAATAGTTTACCAATTACGGATAATAACAATGATCTCGACAACACAATACTAATAGAACTAAAAAATGCAAGTACAAGAACTAAAAGACGAACTTGACGTAGCAAATCAGGAAATATACAATTTAAACTCTGAAATCACCTCATTGAATAAAACACTATTGGAGAAAAATAAAAAGATTGAATTATTGCTGAAGATTGCTGGAGAACATAAAGATTATATACTAACGCCATCTAGAAGAAGAACAAAAACACCACAAAAATTAACACCTAAAATGACAAATAATATATTATATCCTACCACACCTGAGTTGCTAAATAACGAAGGTAATACAGTAGAAAAAAATATTAATGAAAAAAGAACCAAGGAATTAATAATAGAGGACACAAGTAGCAAGAAATCAATAGATGGGGAACAAAGCAAGAAAAATGACTTCACTAACAAGGAAACTCGCAATATTATAATACTAGGAGACGAACAAGTTCGAGGACTGTCTCAGAAAATGCGGACTACAAGATGTAACAATTGGAACGATACATACAAAATTACATCAATAATAAAACCTGGAGCAAACTGCGAACAAATATTGAGCAACTGCGACTCCAGTAATATAAAAAAAGAAGATATATTGATAATAGGATTAGGTACTAATGACAAAAATCCATATAACTTATGTGCCACGTTATGTAATACAATGCTTAAATTTAAGGACAATAAAATGTATTTAATTAACATTAAGTATAATAGGCATATCAATGTAAAGCTTATGAACTATCAACTAAAAAAACTGTGTGAAAATTACAAAAACTGTACATTTATTGATATATATAATTATAAATATTACAACATAGATCCACATAGAAAAGATAGTTACCTAAACACATTAACATTTAAACTAAACGTTGAAATAAATAGTACAGATTACGAAAAAATATACATAAATAATAAAGATCTAATTATCAATCATTTAGCGTCAAAAAAAGAAATTAACAAAACATTAAAAAAATATTCAATAAAAGGCACCATTCCATATTACTTTAATAAAATTACAAATAATAATAATCTTTTTCGTTAATAACACACAAAAATACACAATTCTACACCAAAATATAGCAGGTATATTGAATAAGTCTAGCCTATTTGAATTAACTTTAGATAGATTGGAAAAGGAAGAAAACTTAAACGTAAGTATTATATGTCTGACAGAAACATTTATTAAAAAGGGCTCAGAAGCAAACCTTAAACTAAAAAATTATAATGTAGCGTCACAATTTACTAGAATCAATAAAAAGAGAGGGGGTGTTTGCATACTAGTAAAGAATGATATAAACTTTATATCATTAAGTAACTTACAAAAGGACATTACACCAGTAGAACATGATTTTGAATATTGTGCGATCAAAATAGTGTCACTACAACTAACAATCATATGTATCTATAGGACACCACAGTCTGATATTAATATATTCTTTGCAAAACTACAAGATTTACTGATAAAATTAAAAATTAACCCAAACAAAAAGGTGATATTATGCGGAGATTGGAATATCAACGTTATAGATAATAATAAAATATCGCAACAACTCTTATCTTTACTCGCTAATTTTAATTTAAACAATCATATTAATAATCCTACAAGAAAAAAATCATGCATCGACCTTATCATAAGTAATTTAAAAGATGTAACTTCTAAAATCCACTTGTTAGGTTTATCGGATCATGAAACTGGACAAACATTGACACTTGAATCTGCACAAATTAATGACAAAAATTCACATCATAGAAAACAATATTACTTTGTTGAAAGAAGAGACTATTCAAAAAACAACATTATAAAATTTCATGAATGCCTTAGGTCACTCTCATTTAGTGAAGTGTATGCACAAAACGACACAAATACAGCATTTAATATATTTCACGAGGATCTGACTCTTTTTTACAATTTATGTTTCCCAATAGTTATGGTCAAAATAACACTAAAAAAGAAAAACAACCAGTGGATTACAAAAGGATTAAAAAAATCGTGTATTACAAAAAGAAAACTTTACATAAAATACCTAAATGAAAAAGCAAATAAAACAATTAACAAAAAACACTACGTAAAATATGCTAAGGTTTTAAAAAAATGTATAGCAACATCTAGGTCACATGGTAACACCAGATTTATAAATCAAGCGAAAAATAAAACTAGGGCAGCATGGCAAATCATTAATTCATTTGTAAGAAAACCTGATATAAAAGATGACATTGAATCAATTAAAATAAATAATCGAATATATAATAATGCATATGACATAGCTAACAAATTTAATGAACATTTCATATCAATTAACAAAAATAACAATTTATTAAAAAGAAATCAAATAAAATATTATGAAAAAATTAATAACAATATAAAAACTTTATTTTTGACACCTGTTACACCAGAAGAAATTATAAAAACAATAAAATCTCTTAATAATACCAACGCAACTGGTTTTGATGATATTAGAACAGACATATTAAAATCAATTGCAAATATCGTAAGTTTACCATTAGAGCATATAATAAACCTATCGCTTAGTGAAGGAATTTTCCCAAATATGCTTAAAAACGCAATTGTAAAACCGTTACATAAAAAAGGTAACAAAAACGATATTAATAATTATCGACCAGTTAGCTTAATATCTAACATTTCTAAAATATTTGAAAAAATCATGTATTCTAGACTAAACACATTTATAACAACGCAAAATATACTAAGCCCAAAACAATACGGATTTAGAAAAAATTCAAGTACAGGTTTGGCGTGTTTTTCACTAAATAAAATTATTACAGAGAAACTAAATCAAGGCGACAAAGTGATTGGATTGTTTCTAGACATGACTAAGGCCTTCGATTTAATATGTCATAAAACTTTGCTAGCCAAGCTTGAAAGGTACGGAATCAGAGGTAAGGCTTTAGAATGGATAGCAAGTTATCTTAAAGATCGGAAACAAACTGTACACATTACAAAAACACTAAAAAATAAAAAAAGAATCATAAAAGCTAAATATAAAAAGAATAATCCCTATGGTGTTCCGCAAGGTAGTAACTTAGGACCTTTACTATTTTTGTTTTATATTAATGACTTCCCTGACTATGTAGATGACGAAACTGTAATGTACGCAGATGATATAACAATAATTATAGCACATAAAAATAAAATGAGGTTAGAAGAAGATGTAAACTTATGTTTAAAAAAGATTATGGATTGGATGAAAGCTAATAATTTACTAATAAATACAAATAAGACTATGCTAATTAACTTTAAAATGAAACAAACTAATGAAATTAATCTTAATATTACAATTCAAGGAAACAATATTAATGTAGTTGACAACATATGCTCATGGAAATATCATACAGAACATATAAGCAACAAACTAGATAGGTTTACGTATGTGCTTAGAACACTATATCACAATGTAAACAATAAATCAGCTTTAATAGCCTATCATGGATGCGTCGAATCTATATTGAGATACGGCATAATTATGTGGGGCAATTCTGTAACTGCCAACCAAATCTTTATTAAACAAAAAGCTTGTATACGAGCAATGAGTGGTGCTTGGAGATTAGACAGCTGCAAGCCACTTTTTCAAAAGTATGGTATCCTACCGCTACCATGCCTTTATATATTCGAAATGTTAAAATTTGTAAAGAAACATTACCATCTATTTGAGAACAATTTATCGAGCCAAAGACAAATAAGGAAGGAGAAACTACTGGTCCCTACTCAGAAAAAGAATATATTCTCTAATAGTGCATACTGTATGGCAATAAAATTATATAATAAATTACCTGATGAATTTAAAGATAAAAATTGTATACTATTTAATAAATTGACATTTAAATTACTTATAAAAAAATGCTATTACACAATCAATGAATACTTTAATGATAAAGAAATGAATCGTAGTATCTAATGGAATTATTATAAAGTTATAAAATATGTATTTTGTAATGACTTATTAATAAATAAATTAAATAAATAAATGAAATTTATGTAATGATGACTATTATGATTACTATTATTATTAATAACTATTGACATTGACTTTGAAACCATAAATGCTAATTAATTTATTGACATATTAATATCTATATTAGAATATAATAATAATAATCATATCGAAATAAAATAAGATGATAATTCATGACATAAATATTGTTCATTATCTAAAATTTAAATTGTTTATGTAAAAAAAGCACAAATTGACATAATATTATTGTATTAAGTTCTTTATAATAATTATTTAAGTATTAGAAATAGTATACTTGAAAATATAATAAGATAAAAGGACAAATAATTATAAGTAGTATTAGTATAAGTAAATAAATTATAAATTAGAATGTATAAAATTTGCACGCCACCCAAAGGCAAAATAAGAGAGCTTAATCATATTACTTTAACATCATATTGTACCTTATTTCAGCAAATAAATGATTTCTATTCTATTCTATTCTACGTACACGCTCATTATATACGTATACGTGTGCGTGTACGTACTTCAGATTTGTGATGCTATGGACAAAAATCTTTGTTAAAATGTTTACTGAAGCCTTGTTCAGGCGAATGTCAAGTGTCAACATTTTAAATAATATGAGAATGCGATAAATTGTTTATTGCACATGAAATGTATTAGTGTGCCAAATTTCTTCAATGGAGTCTTCATCCAATCCATCCTCAAATCAATCCATCTTCAAATTCAAGTAAACTGCAAACTTTGTGGCAAAATATGTATGTGAAGTAAATTGTTGCGTAGGTCATCTGTCACAAAGGATCCTCAAGGCCCTTGAGAATCCATTGTGACTGAGTCAAGGGTAGCAGTGAAGTCAGAGCTCTTATGACTTCGGAGGAAAAACCAGGTGTACTCACATCTTCCTCATGATGACGCTGAGCAGCTGTATCTCGTCGCTGAGGCCGAGCACCTCGCTGAGGCGGCGGTACACCTTACTGTTCTTCTGCACTTGCTCACCCACGTAGATCTTACGGAACTGCTCGAAGAACGACATCATCGCCAACTCGAGCTTCTCGCAACCACCCTGCGAAGTGTTGTAGATTATAATAATTTTAAGTAGTGTTTGTAGTAAGGCGGTAAATTTGCAGACTGTGTACGCTTGAACGTGTACGTAATTTGACCAAGCGCGAAAGAGTAAAGTTCGTGAGCTGAGGCATGCGGCACACGAGCTCGCAGTTCATGGTGTCGTAGATTTGCGTACTAGGTGTACGTACACGCTCGTAATCTTGCGTATACGTGTGCAACGTGCGTAAACATTGGCAACGAGCGGTTATGTGTAAGTATACGCTCTTTATTAACGTGCATAAATGTACGAAACATTTCCTAAGCGTGTATGCGTATACGAGTACGTGCACGTACATTAGCCAAGAGACGCTCATTATGTGTGTACACGTGGTACGTACTTTGGCCAAGCGCGAATCATGAGCTGCAGCACACGGCACACGAGCTCGCAGTATATGTCTAGTTTTTGTGCGTACAATGTAAATGCGTATACGTGTGCGTGTACGTACGTAGGCCAAGCGCAAGTCGGCGAGGTTCATGAGCTGCAGCACGCGGTACACGAACTCGCCCGCTCCATGACGTCAATATGCGTACAATGTACGTGCGTATACGTGTGCATGTACGTACGTTGGCCAAGCGCGAGTCGGTGAGGTTCATGAGCTGCAGCACGCGGCAGACGAGCTCGCCGTCCATGGCGTCGTTGTCCTCGCTGGTGTTGAGCGCCGCGCGGCCGCCGACCGCCGCGCCGATCGTGTACACCAGCCACGCCAGCTGCCCTGCCGGGGAAAGCCGGGCGTTGTAATGAACAAACATATTTACTGATAAAATTTTTGAGGAAGGATTAGGCTAGCTATTCAAAGTCCGCAGTTTATATCTCGTCTGATGTCTTCAATATGTCAGCGAAAAAACAAGCAGATCTAGTTACTCACTATGTAAATAATATGTTTTATATTAAATGATAGCAAAATACAAACAAGCAATATATAACGTTAAACAGGAAAAAATACGATACCATACTATTTATGGTTAATTTAACCGATTCTCCTTTATCATACTAGGCCCTACATTATAACAAGAGTCATTTTACTGCCTCATGACCAGAACTGAAGACCATGTCACAGAAATACATAAATGTTCTACTTACCCTGTAGTATCAATATCTGTTGCGGATTAGTCTCGACGCTGTACGCGGCGGCGGCGCGGTCGAAGTGCGCGACCAACAGCTGACACGTCTTGGCGTACTCGCAGCGACCGATCACGGACACTTGTTCGAGTTGCTGCTGGACTGTTCCCACTTCATCCAACGGGTCTTCTAGACCTTCCCTATGACAAGAAGTTTTATTAATGAGACCTTTAAATTACAAGATAACAAGACTACAGAAAATTAGGCATAGCATCTTAGGACATTTTTAACAAAATTAATTATGACGTTGTATCGAATAATTTACTAGATTAGATTTTTTTTACGTCTTGGCTCGTGATATAGATAATTAATTAATTATAATTATTTACGTTTAATTTTACTATTGCACATAGAATTTCATACATTACACATTAAAGCTACTTGTTGCTATTCTTGCTATTTTCTGTGGAAAAAGAAATAGCAATAAGTATATTCGCGCGCGACTGTATAGTTATGTATATATGGATCAAAGGATTTTCCATTTCGTGATCCGAGACTACACTTTAGATTCTAAAGTATAGTTCTAATAAGTTTAAAAGAAACACAACCGAGGCTTACCTCACCAACACAGCGACAGAGTCCAACCTGGACGTGACGTACGCAGCGGTAACTCCCGGGGCGTACGTCTCCAGTAAATGCGGTTCCGCCGCTTTAACGTACGGTACGGACGCCACCATACGTTGCCATAACGACAGGAGATAGTGCACCGAGTTGGGTGCAAACTGCCACATCTGTTAAAGAAGATTTAATATGAAAGAAATAGTTTAGTACACAAAGCATAAAACTTGGAAAGGATTGATGAATTGTTATTATAATATGAAATCCTTTGGTAAATCTACTTATTCCAAATAATATTTACATAAATAACATTTATTACATTTACATAGAATAAATGTTTTGAAATTGTTAATCAGATTTGTTGTTTTTCTTTTATAATTTGCTCAATGTATCTTTAGACCCGACCTAATTTTATTTATTACTATGCTGCCTTGTCAATTCATTCATTCTAAAATATTTGTAAGCTTGGCTGAGGTTTACAAATATTCAACTAAGTTTGTATTATTAAAAAATATACTTGTTTTATTACTAGCTTGTATTATTAAAAAATATACTTTATTTGCAAGTTGTTACATACAAAATGATAAACTTATTTTTGCAACTGCAAGCTATACCCGGATTTTGCTATTTTAACAGTACATTACATTCCAGTTCGGTTCCTTACAATCTGTTATTTCGCACTGTTGTATTAAAATAGCTACATTTCTGTACACGTAAATAACTTTGAAGTTTACCTGTAAGCTTTGTACAGTGAACTTGGCGATCTGTTCAATGAGTCGGGGGTAGTTGTCCACCATGACGAGCTCGCCGAGCTGGTAGTTGGACTTGAGGCGGGCCAGCAGACGGCAGAACTCGTGGTAGTTGCTCGGGTCCGATAGGCCCTGCAATTGACATTCAGTAGCGGCGTTAGGGGGAGCGGATAAAAAAAATGTGGGAAGAATTGTGCTGTAGCTCCTGTTTGGACATCGTTGACGTCTAAAGAAAAAATAAAATACGTTTTTTTTAAATTAATTTAAATTACGGAATTTAATATGGAACTGTCCCTTCGGTAATCTTTTCGAAATTATAGAATGTAGCCAAGATATCCCCAACATTTTCTATTTTTTCTTCTTTTTCTGTACCTACTTCAAGTACAAAATAATAATTACTTCGCGATCTCTGCACGATTTCCATACCGTCTACATCCCTACAGTTCAGTGAACAGAATGATCGAAGATGTGCGTTTAGTCTGTGAAAAATCCGCGAACGACTTATAGCGCCCCATGCACACGTCTTATTGTGCGCCGCAGACTCACACAAATAGTGTGCACTTATCTGCGATCTCCCTTAGTGTTTGGTCGGAGTAACAAAAGCCATAAACAGTTTTAGGCTATTAAAACCAGAGTAATGGTTTGAAACAAGTAAATTTATACATTTCAAGTCCATACTATCTAATACCGAAAGTGATAGTACACACAACATACCTGAGTATCGTCCAATATCCTCATCACACCCGCAGTGAGTCTGTTCAGGAACTTGGCTCGCTCGCTGTTGCTGAACAGGGACCGGCGGACAGACGTCAGCTGCACGAGACAAGCTAAGGCCAGACCGCCCAGAGACCCCGACACGCTGTGGTACAGCTCGAAGAAGAGCTCCAGGGTACCGGCTTCGAGGAATGTACTCCGCCATGATGAGGGAATCTAAGAGATAATAAAAAAAAAAATAGTGGATAAGATTATAATAGTTCCATACAATAAAATGATTTGGATGAACGATGATAAAAATATATTTTTATTCCAGAAAAAATTACTATTACCGCACGCTATAATATAATTTTCAATGCAATCTTTCGTCACAAGAAGTATCTAGTAACAACATTACTTCGAAATATTTACCTGTACAGTACAAAGATCATCAGCTGACTCGTCTACGGTGGTGCCGATGAAGTCAAAAGTGAGGCAGTTGTGTGCCAGCCTCAAGAGAGCAGCGAGCAACGCCTGCTGCCTCTCGTCTGTCAGGTCCAGGGACTTGCCTCGGGCTGAGCTGAGCAGGGAACAGGCCAGGCGAAACATCTCGAAGAGTTGTGTGTCACTGAAATAACATTATAATTAGATGGTTTAAAAGTTAGTAGAGAAATTAACTAATATGCGAATACATCCAGTCAATGTTTGTGAGAATTATTCTCCCTCCCTCCCTCCCTCCATCTCTCTATTATAGCTCTATCTGTAGTATATCAACACAGACATACCGGAAGGACGAGGCGATCTTCCTGTGCTTGCCGAACGAGCGGCTGATGTCGACGTCCGACACCTGGTTCATCTCGACAACCAGCTGGGACAGCAGCTGCACTCCGATCGTGCACAACTCTGCTGGACCCTGAGATAAGTATGTGAATCACATTAATAATATAAGATAGTAAATTTTTTTTCTCCTTTTAATTTGAAGGTCGTGAGTTTGATTTCCGCGTTAGAAACATGTTATTTCCAAGTTTGGTTAGGACAATGCAGGCTGATCACCTGATTGTCTGACAAGTAAGGTGATCCATGCGTCAGATGGGCATGTAAAAAGTCGGTCCTGCACCTGATCTCTCGCCAGTCGTGTCGGTAGACCGTCCCACTGGGTTATGACTTAGGAGAGTAAAAGGAATAGAGAGTGCTCTTGTGCATTGCGTACACACCTGGGCACTACAACATTGCCACCGTCACTGAAACCAGTGTGAGAGTTATCATAAACTAGAAAGTTTGTAAGTGTGTATGTTTGTTACCACTTAAAACAATATTTGATACGAAACGCATAATATACAATGGAAAGATAAATTAGTACCTAGTAAAATAATATCAATATTCATTCTGCTTATTCTTTGACTGAGATGTCAGAGGTGCGCACATAAACATACAATTATAAAATTATATTTTTAAATTCACACATACCTGTAGGAAACTTGAGATATCATTCATGACATTGTGGAACACATATTCCTCTTTCACCATGTCGAACCAGCTCAGCTTTGTGATACTCGCGAAGAGAGAGACCAGTGCCTAAATATAATAACAATATAGCACAAATAATCGGCCAAGTGCGAGTCGGACTCGCGCTCTCAGGACTTTGTCAAAAATTCAAGTACCTACCTGTTGCCATTATTGATATAGAGCAAAGACAAAAAAAATCACGTTTGTTGTATGGGAGCCCCCCTTAAACATTAATTTTATATTGTTTTTGTTGTTATAGCGCCAACAGATATACACAATCTGTGAAAATTTCAACTCTTTAGTTATTACCGTTCTTGAGTTACAGTCTGGAGACAGACAATAATAAGGACCCGTTTTTACCCTTTTGGTATGGAACCCTAAATAAGAACATAATATTATACAGTTGAATTGCGAGATCTCCTCCTCTTTGGAAGTCTGTTAAAAGTTCTCTCTCATTACAATGTAATCTATTAATATTAAATTACATCTATATTTTGTTAACAATCAACCAAATTATTTGTTATTGTATTCTATTAATGTAAGTATGTTCTTTTTTTGGAGTTAAAAGAAAAAAAAAATTAAATATAAAACCTGAAATACTAATATAATTTTAATTAAACATAATATGTATTACTTTCATAAAATGCTGCCTAAAAATACAAGATTTACTCATTAAAATACAAATAGAAATAAGTACAAAAAAAGTAATAAAGATTTTGAAAATAATTATGTAATTGCCATTATATTGAGTGGGTACTCACCTGAACTACAAATGTAGCCAGTTTAGGTCTGGTCGCCAAATAGTTGAGCACATAGTTTCTGATGTCTAGTCTCTGCTGAACGGACAAGCTTGAATTTGACCTGTTACAACATGAGCAATAAGATTAAGCCTTTAAGAGTCAGCTCACTTTCAAATAAAAATTGTGATGAATATAAATAAGCCATTCTGAATGTAAGACTGGCCATAGACGGACCGCAAGTTGCAGTCCCGACCAACTGCTCTAGAGAAGTCATACATAACATACCTTACATGCCTTTAAATAGTTAATGGAATCAGGTGTTACATTGCGGAAATCCATAGCTTAAAATTTAGTTTGTTATTATTTTTTGCAATATTCCGCGAAAGGGAGTTACACACTTCTTCCACTCATACCTTCATTCATGCAAGGGAACGCATAAAATTTTAACACAAGTAGGCATAAAATATCATAGTCATCATAGTCACTCACTGGCTTATCAGCTTTGAAAGTGTTGTAGTGGCTAGCAGCTGTGAGTAGCTGGAAGCAGCCCTCTCCAGTAGCGCCTGACATTTGCTCAGTGTGTCTGGAGACTCCTGCAAGTTTGTTACAAATGTTTATAACATGAATACTCTCACACAGTAGTGACAGACAAAATGCACACAAATATCCTATAAATGCCCAAAACATCCAGGATCTTTATCATAGGTAATTCCTATCCATACTTTTAAAATTATAAAATATGTGAAAGTGTGTCTGTCTGTCTGTTACCTCTGCACACCCAAACCTCTAAGTCCTTAAGGTGGAATATTTGTGAGACTCCCTAGTGTGACATCACTTTGCTATTACGCATCTAAAAATTAGGTCCACCTTTTACACATTAATAGTTATATTTAATTCAAAAAGCTAATGGGTATATTTCATTGTATTAAGTGACAAGAATATTGTTTGCTTGCTTCAGTTGTGTATTCATTTCATTTCCGCTGGACTATGAAATCTGCTGCCCCCTAGGATGCTGCCATGCATAGGCCGCGGCCTCTACGGCCTGTTCATAAATCCAGGATTGGCTTACTTACCTAACAAATTATCAACAACAACAAATTAATAAAAAAAACAAAGAATCTCACCTGAAATAGTACAACAGCAATCTCCGCCTGATCCCTCAGGGCTGGATCTTGAGACTCGTACAACTGTTTACACAGTAGCTCAATTTGAATCACCTCCTGTGAATAATATAATAATTATTATAAGCTTAGTTGTTTTGTTTATCGTTGTTGCGCTTGCCAAATCCTCTATGTGTATTTAGTAACATTTTTAGGGGTAAAACTTGGGTAAAACAATAAACTATTTTATTTAATGATTGTTGGATTTATTAATAAATTAAAAATGCAGTATGGTGGCAAATCTTATTATGTATGAACTGAGACTTTTTAATTTATTGATAAGTTCATCAATCATTAAATAAAATAGTATATTGTCTACCCCTGAATACTTGACTAATTACTCATAGAGGTATGTATTGGCAAGCGCAACAGCATTATCCAAAGACATAATCCTAAGACGTAGGTTACACGTTCAGATTGATGGCTAAAAAGTACATAATAATAAGCGATTAGTCCGTCAATCAACTGGTTAGATGTTCCGTTTCGTGTCAATCTTACCAGACTGATGGGCTGAACTGATGAAAAACTGCACTGAGCCATATACAGCATATTGTAATTCACGTTGGAATTGGAAACTGACTTAAGAGATATAAGCGGACCTTGAGGCTACGGCATGCATGTGCTTTGTTTCTAAAAATTACAAAAGACCCTAAACTTCGTTAACATGTACTTTACTGTACCAGATGTGGATACTGTTACACTTCAAATTGTATACAATACAGCTTAGCCGGTCGCTCTACAGATATAATTTCCCAAAAACATTAACCAAATGTGGTCGTACAATACAGCTTAGCCGGTCGCTCTACAGATATAGTTTCCCAAAAACATTAACCAAATGTGGTTGCTGCGCTATGTCGTAGTAAACAATGTCATAAAAACCAATGTTTTGACAAGGCGGTCATAATATAGCATTCAGCCAGGACCTTTGATTTTGGTCAATTTAACAGGTATGTTGTTCTATACGATGTCGCCATAAACTGTTTTGACTGTATGTTACCCGGGCCATTTTTCTTTATTTACTACTCACTATATCTTATATCCTTAAACGAGCAATTCTTGTATATAAGTATATATTATAATTGGAATCTCGGAATCTGCTCCAACGATTTTCACGAAATTTAGTATATAGGGGGTTTCGGGGGCGATAAATCGATCTAGCTAGGAATCATTTTTAGAAAATGTGATTTTTTTCGTGTTTTATCGAATACTGAGCAAAGCTCGGTCAAATAGCTAGTTTTACTAAAAGCAGATTCAAAATGAAAATGGTTAAATGTATGCATGTCTTTGTATAGGCTCTATACAGCTGATTGGATTTTCTCTTAAGTTCAAAGTTATCATTTGATTTTTGGTAGTTTTTATATATAGACAGACAATCTAGTTCGAGTTCTGGTTATAAAGTTTTTTATAAAAATTATGTAACCATGAGTTCAGACCGACTAATTTATGTTTACTAAAAAAGGGTTACATTATATTTCCGACTAGACTAGATATATATTATATTACAAGAAACAATTAGAGTGCAAGATCTCAATAAAGAAAACAATCAATGGTGAACTCTGGTGTTACAGTAAGTACTTAATATTATAATATTGCTGTTCATAATGTTAAGTACCTAAAGTATTTATTATTTATACGGTTATTATTGATGATATTATAATATTACTTTAAGTTAAAACTTATTTCACAATACGATAGTTGGTTGCAGATTTCGACGATTGTCAGTAGACGAACCTACGACGGATTCAAGGTAACAATTCTGTCAAAATAAGTTGAATAACCAAAGTGCCGGCAAAACATACGAAAATAGTGGAGCATTATGTTATAAAATCATTTTAATATTAGTAAGATTCAAATATATTAGGAATTCAAGCAAAAATAATGAACGGAAACCACTTAAACCCGAGATGAAGATCATAATAACAGTTGTTGACAAGCTATTTATAACGCTCAAAACTTTACAAATAATATCACTTACACAAGACCTATATTTTTTAGGTTCTACAGACAATTTTTACTTGAAAATTCATTTAAAAACTCATGAAAATGTTATATTTTGATACTCACCTGTTCCTCGGCCATCTTTGTTATTTTCACGCATTTGAAGCACACAGTGTTGCCAGAGTATACTCAGCCCAGGTTGCCATTTGTAGGTTCAAATGTTGCCATCTGAAACCAAATGTTGCCATTAAAAAAAAAACACCTGTAAAAAAACGTTCTGTGCCTTTTAGTAATATAAAAATATTTATTTTATTGAGTACCTACTGTTTTATTGCTCTGCATTTTGGTTGATAAAAATTTAAATCGAAAAAAATCGTGTTTTAAAAAAATGATAATCCTTTTGGTTGATAAATAATTGATTCCACAAATTTTTTCACACACAATTCATAAAGAATTTATTTAAAACACTACGTATTAATTATCTGCTCTGTGGTCACAGTTTCTTCCATTTTTGTTTACATAAAATTACTTGTATCTCTAGCTTTACCAAAATAGACCTTTTGACGGTAGAAATATGGGTACAATTTGTGTGTCTATTATATAAGTATTGTTTTCATTTGGGAATAAAAATGCGTTCAAGATTTTGATTTTGTTCAATTCGATGAGTTCAGCTGTTCATCTGCGAAATATAATCGATATTTTTTTACCGATGATCGCGATGAGCGTGACAACTCGACAAGTCGAAAAGTTGCCAAAAAGTTGCCATTTGAGCTCGGTTGCCATTTGGTTGCCACGAAGGGTCAAATGTTGCCAAAATGGCAACCAAAGTTGCCAAATGGCAACGCTGAGCACAGCACAGATAAAGTAAAAATCTTATAAAGACAAAAAAATAAATTTTAGATGTTAAAAAAAAACATGAATAAATAACTCTATGAAAACACACAATAAGTGAACTTGGTTGGGAAATTCAAGGGAAAAAGGGAACACGCAAATATCTAAGAATTATGAAAATTTTGCTATGAGGGATTTTCATTTATATTTTTTAATTTTAATTTTAACAATCTTAACTAGATGGCGTAAGGATAGACACTTCTAGATTTTCTATTGGTTTCTCACCGATCTGAAATTATCTGCAGGTTGGCATCACTGACTACATATGGGTTGTGTTTCCAAAAAATATCAGTGTACTGTCAAGTGTGACATAAACAGAGACATGATACTCATGTCTCTGGACATCAATGAATAAGGAAACAGAACATAAATCAAAATATCTTAAACCTAAAGGTGGCTTTCGGATCTTTGCCGCGAGCGACCGCGACCGGTAAAAATTCAAATAAAATGCTACTTTATGGCATAGAATATAGGTATCATTTTCCACTGACATTTGCGTGGCGACCCACGCTGCCGCTGGCGGCGGCGTAAAAGGTAGTGGTAGAGTAAAATGAAACCTATAGCCTATGTCATAAAGTGGCATTTCGTTTGAACTTTCGTCGGTCGCGGTCGCTCGCGGCAAAGATCCGAAAGCCACCTTAAGCGATCATTGGCCTAAGCAATTAGACCAGTACACTGGTAATAGTTTAGGAACACGCTGACATAATAAAAACTTGTCAAACTGAAACTTGACAACTGAAAGAGTTTTGGCGGGCATGTCACTTTCAAACTTCTTCTACTTTTTATTACTGGTGTGGTTTTTATTATTTTTTCCCAAATTGTGTTATTTGGGTTTTTGATATTCATTATTGGTAAAATATTAGCCATAAAATATCCGTTATCTTGCACAAGTGCAGGCAAGATGTTGTCTTACCTGCACTTAAACATAAAAAAATTCTACAGATTGGGCGGACCCGGTCCAGAGAGAAGTTGGTTTTCGCAAATGTGATACCTGCCTCGTGTTCAGGTTATACAAAGGGGTACGAACCTTTGTGGCATATCTAGCCGCTGTCCATCTTGGTTTTTTCCGAGATTTTTTTGTATAAGTGTCTTCTATCCAAATATACCACTTTTATCGTGCTCGGAAAAAATCAAAAGGGCCGGCAGCTAGATGTGCCAGGCTCCATACAAAAATGTTCGAGCCCCTTTGACAGTTTTGATGGTTCGTCGTCCATCTACACTCCATAGAGTTCGACAAGGCTGTTTATGAACGTGGCGAGAAAAGGAACTAACGCTTCTATCATACAAAAACGTCATTTTTGACAGTTCTCCTTTACCAGCAGCGCACATTGACTGACATTGACACATTCAATTAAAGAATTGTCGAACTGTACAGGCATACACTACAAACGTTTATACGTGGGAGAGCCATGCTTCGGCACGAATGGGCCGACTCGACCGGATAAATACCACGTTCTCACAGAAAACCGGCGTGAAACAGCGCTTGCGCTATGTTTCGCCGAGTGAGTGAGTTTACCGGAGGCCCAATCCCCTAACCCCTACCCTATTCCCTTCCCTACCCTCAACTATTCCCTTCCCTTCCCTACGCTCCCCTATTACCCTATTTCCTCTTAAAAGGCCGGCAACGCACTTGCAGCTCTTCTGATGCTGCGAGTGTCCATGGGCGACGGAAGTTGCTTTCCATCAGGTGACCCGTTTGCTCGTTTGCCCCCTTATTTCATAAAAAAAAAAAACAAATAAATGTGAAACCGGAATGACATTTGAAAAATTTCGGAGTTTAAACTTTATGGAATTGCAATAAAGTTCCAAATGCCAAAAAGCTTCCTTTTCTTTAAATGATACCAATTCTGATTTCTGAAAGGAATATTTTCCCCACACTGTATTTGCAATAATTATTTGCATAGCTCTGGTCTAGCATTTCGAATTATGTTTCCATATAAATTTCGACGAGTTCCCTCGGTTACTCATGGTCCATGGATCCCATCATCAGGTCACGACTCTTATGAACATGGTATTATTATTATTAATCTTAAAGATTATGAAAATTACTAATAATAGAGCCATAATGTGATGATGCATGGTATAATACTAGTGATGATGGTGATGATGAATATAAATTGCACAGTAGCATATGCTTTCTGTTAGGGTTGCAGAGTCAATATGAGGAAGCGGAAGAGGAATCCTCTTCCGCTTCCTCATATTGAGGAAGTTCCGCAATTTTTTGGGTTCCTCAACCGTTACCGCATCCTCATAAAAATAAAAAAATCCTCTTCCGCTATCGCTTCCTCAAAATTTAAGAGGAATTTATGAGGAATTTCACTGCGCATGCACGTCGCGTATCCAATCATGGCAACGCACACGCCAGAGCGCGAGAATTGTATCATTCACTCATCTTTTTTGGGGTTCCGTACCCAAAGGGTAAAAACGGGACCCTATTATTGAGACTTCGATGTCTGTCCGTCTGTCTGTCTGTCTCCAGGCTGTATCTCAAGAACGTCTATAGCTAGCCTTCTGAAATTTTCACAGATTGTGTATTTTTGTTGCCGTTATAACAACAAATACTAAAAACAAAATTAAATTAATATTTAAGGGGGCTCCCATACAACTAACTTGATTTTTTTGGCCTTTTTTGCTCGTAATCAATAATAGCAACAGCGGGGCTAAAATGGTAACTTTTAGCAATTCCTCTCAATCAATTCAGCGACGATATTACGAGCAATATCGTCGGTGATTCATCTAATTTTGTAAAACAACGTCCTACGTCAATGGCAATTCAATTCTTTAGCAGATTCATAATTGAAACTGTATTGCCATTCTGAAAAACATAAAAACGAACATGACCGGTTTTTTTTCTACATTTATTTATGATTTTATGAATGATCCCCGAAATATTTGATATAATTGTTATATTTTAAGTATTAAACTGTACATTTATTGTATATTTGTTCATTAAAATCATTTTATAACTAAAAACAAAATGTTGTTTAATAATTTTACCATAATCTTCAAATATCGTTATATTTTCGTAACGTTACTGCCGCAAGGGCATCTATGCCCATATATCAATATGAAAATTTAACTGATACTTGAAATTATTAATTATATGGAAACATAATATGGTGATTTTGATTTAAAGAGAAGTATCCTAAGCATATGCTACCAAAAAGTAAGATTTTGCACCAAGGTATGCTATGGTTCCGAAGATACTAAGAGAACTCCGGATTCCTTATAGATAAAAGTTTGGGGGTTCCGGCGTTGTTTTACGAAGAAAGCATATTATTATGCTACTATGTAAATTATATTCATCATCATCATCATCATCACTACCATCACACCACAGACCAATTACACATAAGACTCTTGAATCCCATAAAAAACAGCGTGTCTGCAGTTTTTAGTTCTCATCTGAACGATAGATGGCGTTGAGTGTATCAAATTAGCCTAACAAATAAAAAATACAATAAATAAATGCACCACTAGACTATTTTTAAAACACGTTCACATACTGCAAAATTCTCAAAAAGATGTCGCTGATTAATTTTAATCGGAAATGACATTTATTAAAGCTTTCAAAACTCTTTTAGTTTTTGGCTCTTTCAAAATATCTATATTTTTTTATAAATATAGATATTAAAAAAAAAAAATTATTCCGTCGGCGGGATTCGAACCCGCGACTCCCGGCTTGAGCTACCAATGCGCTCATCCATCTGTTTTTCTGACATTATGTATTTCTATTGCCGCTATAATACTAAATACTAAAAACAAAATAAATTAAATATTTAAGGCGGGCTATATGTAGCTTCACTCTGCATCCTCTCTCTATCAGTTGTATCATGGGGAGTGCTCTGAGGAATTGTTCGGAATCATACCTCCTGCAACTTTTCGCCATCGCCCCACGCGAAAAATATACTTACCATCCTCATCACCTTGATGAGTCGCAGTCTTCCACCGTGCATTTTTCGCGTAACTTTCTGCCGCGCACTGTAAAATTCTGGAACGAACTGTCACCAGCAGTATTTACGGACCTATACGACCTGCAAACCTTCAAGAAGAGCGTATTCCCTCTTAAAAGGCCGGCAACGCACCTGCAGCTCTTCTGATGTAGCGAGTGTCCATGGGCGACGGTAGTTGCTTTCCATCAGGTGACTCACGACTCACAAAATTACGCTCGTTTGGCCTCACCCTAAGGGTTCCTTGTTGACTACGGAACCCTAAAATATGCGTCATGTCGATTTTTTTTAATGAGATAAGGGGGCAAACGGGCAAACGGGTCACGGCTCACGGTTCACTGAATAATTAAAATAATAAGGGTTCCTTGTTGACTACGGAACCCTAAAAAGTAGGTAAGCACAAATCTTGCGAAAAAACGTTGGTGCTCGAAGTTGGGCTTTGAGTGAGATTTCGTGCGTCTACTAACATGAACGGAAGGTGTCGCGTCGAACTGGCACCGTTGCATACCAAAAATTACCGTTAAAAATATCAGTATTAATAACGTTATTTTTATACATATATATCTAAAAATGTTACCCACAGACTTGTATGAATATTAACGAAATGTGTCGCGTCGAATAGGCAACGTCGCATACCAGAAAATAACGATATTTTTACCGGTAATAATAACGACATTTTTTAAAATATATTTAAATGTTATGTTACCTACTAGATATCGTTAAAAATATCGTTAAGCTACCCTTTTAAAAATAACGGTACGTAACGGTAATTTTTCTAGTAATCGATAACGTTATAAAGCCATGCTATATGCTGGCAACATTTTTTACTTTAGTCATGTTTGTATACAAACTTCAAAGTTTTGAAACCGACTATGTAATTTTAAATTTCTTTAGTTAAACAATTTCTATAATGTATTACGACGAATAGTTCTAAGATCAAAGATGACGTTTATAGTAACATTTGATGATTCTGCTATTTGACAGAAAAGCAATTCGGATTTATAGGCCTCTTGGATATCGTTGCTAAGCTACGGCAACGCCGCGGGTCGGTTGACGGCGGAAACTCACGGGCGCTTTTCTCATAAGATTCTCATACAAGTCACTGCACTTTTTTGGTAATTGTGTATATTTTTAGCACAATAAAATGTAATGAGCCAAATTATTATTGATTGTGGACTTCATAATATTTCCGCAGACTTTTTCCGCGGAAAATCAGTACTTATCGAAAGCTATAAGATTTACTTAAATATACACGATCATGAAATATTCTTTCAAATTCATTGAATATGATTTTTTACTTTGTATTTATTTATTAGTAAGATCATCTTCTTAGTTATTACTTATTACTAAAAACTACTGTTTACCTAATTAAACATTATAGAGAACAAACTAATTCCAAAGCAATCATGTTCATGAAGTCTTCGAAATCCATGATGATGGAGAACGAATCATCCGTGTAAAAGTAATACCACAGACCAGAGTAGGTAATCGACTGTACGACGTGAAAGTGGAGCTATGTATTGAATAATCTAAACAAATATATTTTCAGCAACTTTTCAACCATACATGCAAAATAAAAATGGAAAATGCAGATGTATTTCATTATCAAAGAAATATTTCTTTAATTTTTTTGTTTAATATGTAATATAATAAATTTACTAGATGACGCCCGTAACTCCGTTGTGCCATAACTCTTGCACAACGGAGTAACCGCGCGGGATTCGGGAACCGTACATTTTCCCGAGACAAAAAGTATCCTATGTCCAGTGGCGTAAATATAGGACTGGCAAAATGCCACCCAAAATGTGCAAAAATTTTTAAGTACATAATATTGTTTATTATAAACGTAACGATTTTTACTGATAGAGCCCCATCAATTTGCCACGGGCCCCGGATCTTATAGTTACGCCACTGTCTATGTCCTTTTTCGGGACTCTTAAGAATATATTATGGAGTTATCCATGCCAAATTTCAGCAAAATCTGTTCAGCAGTTTAGGCGTTAAGAGGTAACAGACAGACACACTTTCGCACTTATAATATTATTAGTAATTTAGTAATATCAGTAATTAGTATATTAGTATGATATTATTATAAATGCGAAAGTGAATATTGAAGGAATTAGTAATAAATATTGAACCGACAATAATTTTATTTATATCGTTTTTTCAATTGCAATAAGTATATTATTATACACTAGCTGTTGCCCGCGACTTCGTCCGCGTGGACTTCAGTTTATAGCGCGCGATGGTAGGCGCGATGTCAACAAAATTGGTGTCAAAAGCTTTTATAAAAGAACCCTGGTACCCCTTAAATCAATACAGCTGTGCAGTGTGCACACAATAAGTATTTCATTTTTTTATATTAAACTTTATATTTTATGCCAAATTTTAAAGCTTATTTAGCCCCCCAATTACACAACTTTAGGCTGCGTTTCCACTGAAGCGGAGCGGAGCTTAGCGGTGCCCGAATTGACCAATCGTGCTATTCCAGCGGAATGACAGCAAAGATTTCGAGTATTTTTGAGCATGGTGATTGGTCAATTCGACACCGCTAAGCTCCGCTCCGCTTCAGTGGAAACGCAGCCTTACCCATAAACTATTTATCATTGATAGGTTTAAGGTTACGTCACTGCACAGATAAAGTAGGTACTGAGTTATTTAATACCGTAGAATAGATATAACAATCGAAAAAAATCAAAACTTAAGTATAAGATGATACCACGTCTTATAGAAAGACTTTTGAGCAAGCGTCAGCGCGATGTAGAAGACGCACGGCGCCTATTATGAATTTTTGGAACTAACTTAATTTGAACAAATTTACGCATTTTCACCCCCTTACAACCCTTTTTTCCAGTAAAAAAGTAGCCTATGTCCTTTCTCAGGCTTTAGACTATCTATTTACAAAATTTCATTACAATCGGTTCGGTAGTTTTGGCGTTTGGCGTGAAAGCGAGACTGACAGACAGACAGACAGACAGAGATACTTTCGCATTTATAATATTAGTTTAGATTATGTGCATGTCGTAGGATGATTTGATAAATCCGTGTTTTCGCGAAATCCCTAGAATTTTCGCGAAAATTCGATTTATCAAATCATCCTACGATGTCGTAGGAATTTTCGCGAAAATTCTAGGGATTTCGCGAAAACACGGATTTATCAAATCATCCTACGACATGCACACTGCACAGCTGGTTTTGGGTATTTTGATTAATTAAGGGCCGCGCTACACCGGAATGGCAGCGGCGAGGCGAGCACTTTCAGCGCTGCCATTCCGGTGTAACGCGGCCCTAAGAGGGGTACCACTTACCAGGGTTTTAAAAAGTTTTTAAATTTGACACAAATTGTGTTGACACCGCGCGCTATAAACTAAAGTCCACGCGGACGAAGTCGCGAGCAACAGCTAGTTATGAATAAAAACAATATATAATAAAGTAGCTGTATGATAAGTTCTGTTACAATAATGAAGTAAAAAATAAAACGCCATCTGTTTTCATATATTAGAATTAAAATGTTGATTGCATTGATATATTTTCTGGATGGAATATAGGCCAACACGGTACACTCGAACTCCTTTATTTTAGAGCGCCTTCTGCTGTCAACTTGTCACATATATTAGAATTAATGCAGTAGGAGTTCTATAAGATAAGATAGATTGATTATTATTATACCAAGTGATAATATTATTAAGCATAATATTCTAACGTATTAAAAACTATAAACAAAAACATACTAACTAATAAGTATGATTAGTTCTATGTTACAATGAAGTAAAAAATAAAACGCCATCTGTTGAATCGTATTAGAACTAAAATGTTCATTGCATCGATATATTACTGGATTTTTTATAATATTATACATAAAATATATTTAAGATTTTTGAAATATTATTTTAATACACATCCAAGACCCAGGAACATTGAAAACTTTTTGTTCCGCCTGCGGGACTCGAACCCAGGACCCCCGGGATGAGCGCTGGCCACGCGCAATGCGAATACATTTTCATCGATATTTTCATGGAAATAAGATATTTTCCCACATCAAAATGTAGCCTATGTCCTTTCTCAGACTCTAGAATAACTGTGTACAAAATTTCATTGCAATCGGTTCAGTATCTAGTTTTGGCGTGAAAGCGAGACAGACAGATAGCCAGACAGACAGAGATACTTTCGCATTTATAATATTAGTATGGATAAAACAATGATATTAAAAATAGCTTGCACGTGATATTTTAGAAATATTCATGCGAGATTTAGATTTAAGCATGATCAATAATCGGCATGTTGGTTTCGATACGTTTCCCAATTCCGTCTCAGAAACGAATAAAACATTAATTCACGAATCCGAGATTGGGAGATTTGCACCCTACAACATAACAGTACCTCGTACCGCCCATATTTCCCTTATTCATAGCACTTTGTAACGTTTTCAACGTGTTTTCATTTTTAACTAGTAAACCGTATTTCACAGCTGATCGCACTGATGCCACGTGATGCCTGAATCTGCCACTCGCCGCGCCACCAGAGATATCCAAGAGGCCTATTGGACCATTTTTACGACTTTTCATAGAAAAATGTCAAACGAATGAATTGCTTTAAGAATCATTAAATGAATTGCACGTTAAGAGAAGTTTAAAAATGAATCGTAAATAATTCATTGGATGATTCAACTAAGCGACCATTTTAGCCCCGCAGTCACGCACTTTCACGTTGTCACGTTGAAATTTTCACAAAGTCCTTAATTGTATGTGTACTTTACATTGTATGATTAATAATCTTATATCTTTATAAGTATATATTTTATAATAATAATCTTATATCTTATATTGAAGGAATTAGTAATAAATATTGAACCGACAATAATTTTATTTATATCGTTTTTTCAATTGCAATATATCTTTATACGAGCAATTCTTGTATATATATTTATATATAATTGGAATCTCGGAATCGGCTCCAACGATTTTCGTGAAATTTGACAATGCAAAAACACGAATAAAATGATATTGATTCCTAGCTAGATCGATTTATCGCCCCCGAAAACCCCTATATACTAAATTTCACGAAAATCGTTGGAGCCGATTCCGAGATTCCAATTATATATAAATATATATACAAGAATTGCTCGTATAAAGATATATTGCAATTGAAAAAACGATATAAATAAAATTATTGTCGGTTCAATATTTATTACTAATTCCTTCAATATTCACTTTCGCATTTATAATATTATCATATATAATATACTAATATACTAATTACTGATATTACTAAATTACTAATAATATTATAAGTGCGAAAGTGTGTCTGTCTGTTACCTCTTATTATGAAAATATATTTGTTTAGATTATTCAATACATAGCTCCACTTTCACGTCGTACAGTCGATTACCTACTCTGGTCTGTGGTATTACTTTTACACGGATGATTCGTTCTCTATCATCATGGATTTCGAAGACTTCATGAACGTGATTGCTTTGGAATTAGTTTGTTCTCTATAATTTTTAATTAGGTAAACAACCTGTTTTTAGTAATAAGTAATAAGAGTAATAAGTAATAAGAAAATTTCATCAAACGAGCAATTCTTGTATATATATATATATATATATATATATATATATATATACAAGAATTGCTCGTTTAAAGATATAAGATAACGGTACGAAACCCTTCGTGCGCGAGTCCGACTCGCACTTGGCCGATTATTTTTGTGTGCGTGACGCGTGTGTTTGTTGTGACCGATTTTCGATGGAGATTCATAGTTTGGTCCACTGGAAAATGCCCTTTTAATTATTTTTTTGTGTAATGAATGAACCTAGTTATGTACAGACTGGACAAAGGCTTTTGGTTTGAGTCCGCTAGTATTTATAATTTCCTATCATCCCATTCCTAATCCGCATCCTCTAAATTTGCGCGTGACAATTCCTCTTCCTCCTCCTCTTCCTCATAATCACTTCCTCAACAACCCTACTTTCTGTTCTTAAAACAACGCCGAAACTTCCAAACGTGTAGGTATCTATAACGGAGTTAGGAGTTCTCTCAGTGCCTTCGGAACCATGGTATACCTTGATGCAAAATATTACTTTTTGGTAACAAATGCTCAGTATGCTCAGTATGCTCAGTAATAAAACCAAAATCGCCATATGTTTTCATATAAATTTTGAGGAGTTCCCTTGATTACTCATGGATTCCATCATTTTTATGAGCATGGTACCACTTTTATGAACATGGTACCAAATTCGAGTCAAACCCTATACCTACAACACAAAAAGAATTTTGAAAATCGGACCACAAACGGCTAAATAATCGTTGAACATACATTAAAAAATACATACAGCCCTGGTATGACCAGAACGTATTACCTCCTTTTTGGAAGTCGGTCAATAAGTCGGGTTTTCCTTCCTGACGCTATAACTCCAAAACGCACGAACCGTGCGTTCTGGAACCGTGGAATTGTGGAAATCGGCGATTTCCACGGTTTTGCATTCGTTGGAAAGGTCTCGTTCTCCATGAGGTCTATAGAAAAAAAATCAGAAAAAGCTTCAAGAGAAAAGCAGTAAAACAGGGAAAATCATTTTATGGCAAAATAACGTTTGCCGGGACAGCTAGTCGTTTTTATTATTCGTAGCCTAAACCTACATGTTCATAAGTCAATGATCTCAAGCAATTTTTAATTAGCCATTCTCAAAGAGTGCTCCGCGGAGCCCTGGGGCTTGGCACAGGCCTTTTAGGAGCTCTGCGAGCGGCACATTAATTGTTGGAACGAAGTTCCTTATCGCGCGTTCGGCGTAAATCTGAAGGCTAGACAGAACGATATTTGACCTTGATTTGACCTCGACACTTTTTTATTAGTACCTGCGTTTTTTTTTATTTTAATTTTCCCCCATACGTAATACAGCGGGGCTAAAATGGTCGCTTTGAAGAATCATGATATGAATCATAACATGATTCATTTTTCTAAAATCGCAAAATGCAACTCTGCTTGCAATTCATTTCTGTATTTTTGTACTGATTTGACATTTGTCAGTTTGACAGTTTTGACAATTCATTTGCAGAATTGATCGAGAGGAATTGCTAAATGCGACCATTTTAGCCCCGCAGGACAATTTTTACATTCTATTTTCCTTTTTACATTTTACGCTTTAGTACCTGCATGTTAGGGCCAGAGGGCGTTGATAGTAAGTATTCCTGTGCTTCAACTAGATGGCGTTTTTTTAAATAAACAGCAACGCGTTGTTCTTGTTAGTATTCCTGGGCGTCAATAGATGGCGTTTTTTTAAATATATTTTTTAAATGTGTAATATATACAGGTTTTTTGAACATAAGAAATATTCCATTAGGGTGTCCCTTGACACCTCTCAAGTTTTTTTTTAGAAATGTCATCAGATATAGTGCGTCAAGAAAGTCATGACAGGCGGGAAAATTCAATCACGGTTAAAAGGTGTATTTTTTTCCTTCTATTTTCACAGAGAACGCTTATTACATTTTAAATATTGTCACCTTGCACATTTTTATCTCGAATTAATAATGTTCTCTTATTTTTATTTCATTTAAAAATGTTCCCGCCTGTTATGACTTTCTTGACAGACTATACAAGCATGAAGATGAAAGATGAAACATTATCTTGAGGGTTCGTACTTCGTAAATATGGCACTTCTTAAAAGGGTTCCGCCGGCAAATATGTTTGAGAAGCACTGGACTAAGTACTCTAAACAGTAGTAACCAATGATATTCTATGTTACTAACGTAACTAGATTGGAAGTTTACGGTAGCAACGCGTTGCCACTTCGAAGATGCCTGCAGGCATATCTCACATACCTACATAATGACATAACGAATATATGACTTGACATTGTCTTTTGAACAAAAAAGTGGTTACGCATTTCTGAGAATCTTTTGTAAGACATTGCTACTCTAGTATTTTAGAAACTCATTGGTAGTAACATTTTATACAGTATGCAACGCAAATTGTAAATAAACATCTTGCCGGGAATCACCGGGTGCCGTTTTCCTCGTTTGACTACAACATTACTCATTCAACATTGATTCAACAACGGCCTGCTAAAATAGACACGGCGTATGACTAGAATATTGAAAACATAAAATAGTCAATATTTACTATAAGTACATAATATTCCATACTTTTATTCTAATATTTGAAATGTACGAATGTGTGTTTGTCACCTCTTCACGCCCAAACCGCTGAATAGGTTTTGCTGAAATTTTGTATGGAGGAAATTTGAGTCTCGGAAATGGATAATATAGCTTTGTATCCCGTAAAAATGTACGGTTCCCTCACTATATAACAACCTGCATTTATTGCACTTACACTTCAAAATTAAAATTGTTCTAACGCGAAAAACGAGATTCACAAACTAGTTATGCAAGTCTAGCCGTTTTGTTATGTTTTATCGGCAAGAGCGATGTCGTGACCTAGGCTTGGGTTTATTGACCTTAACATTAATTTTTACCTGACTTCGACAACAGGTCGAATACATCTAAAACGCCATCATAATATTTACTGTTAGACGAGCCAGCGACAGCTACACTTTCGCCATTTTAAGCTCAAAGTTTACTTAATTAAATGACCACCGACTATAGAGGTAAGAACTAACAGAAACTTATAGTTTCGGTCGCAGTTATACTTTAGGAGGTATCCAGTACTTAAGGCCTACCCTTCGACAAAGAGTAAATCTCAATTTTTATCTTATTTTCTTCGGGGTAACTGTGGAATCTCGTCTTCCCCTGCCGGACATTTTTGACAGTTGCTTACCACTGCCAGAAGTGTAAAGTAAACCTAACAGCTTTTCTGTCTGTTTAAACTCTGGCTGTCGCTGGTAAAGGGTTACTGTGATAGTGCTTTTAAGGCCGGTATAAATAGTCAGTACTCAAGATGCATCTCGGTCTCAAGACACGGTTCAGGCTCTGTGATTGGTTGGCTGTCAAAATTTGGACCAATCACAGAGCCGAACCGCGTCTTGAGACCGGGGCGCATCTTAAGTACTGACTATTTATACCGGCCTAAGAGTAGGTAGCTGTAGTGAGCAGGTGTGCTAGGCTATTCTAGGACCCGTAAGATCTAATTTTCTTCCTCATTCACCTATGTAGGTATTATAATTTTCCGTGATCCATTTTTCATAGCTCATCGCTTATTTCCCCTGGCGTGGCCAACCGCAAGCCACAAAAGGTCGTAGGTGTCAATCAGATGATCCAACATAGGTGTGAAAAGACAAAGTGCTGGTAACGTCAGCAAAAAAATCTATTAATAAGTAATTAATTTAAAAAAATCCTGGTGGTAGGACTGGCCTATCCATTTTGAAGCATTCAGTAACATTGCTATTATTTTTCATATCATACCTATCATATTTGATATTTTATTATTTGAGAGCTACGAATAATAAAAACTAGTAGTTTATTATTCGTAGTTTGAGAGCAAAGAAATGAAATTAACACGTGCTATTATACTGGAGTTCTAAATTGTGATCCCGACTCTCCAAAAGATGAAGCCACGTAAAAAGACTGATAGACTCCAAAATAAGAAAATACTATACAGATTTTCATGTAATTTGGTGTGGCAATAGTTAAGGTAGAGGGCCCTACCATTTGTCGCAGAAAATATGTGCTGTGCATCGTATTTATTTGCGAGCAAAATATTAGATATAGTAAATAAATATTAATTACTAGCTGTAGCCCGCGACCTCGTCCGCATTAGCATAGTAGATCACATCTCAAGTATTATTTATTGTACAAAATTTTCAATGTACAGAATTGACTTTCCTACGATTATATTAGATATAGATGTTCCGCGCGGCTTTGCTTGCGTAATTTAGGAATTTCACGCAACCGTACATTTTTCCGCAAAAAATACCCTTTGTCCCTTCACGTGGTCTATTCTTCATGTTTGCCAAATATGAAATAACATAAAATAGTCTTAGCGTGATAAAATATAGCCTATAGCCTTCCTCGAGAAATGGACTATCTAACACTGAAAGAATTTTTCAAATCGGACCGGTAGTTCCTGAGATTAGCGCGTTCAAATAAGCCCTTACATATAATTTCCCACGTTTTTTCCACATTTTCCTCTATTTCTTAGCTCCTATTAGTCTTAGCGAGATAAAATATAGCCTATAGCCTTTCTCGATAAATAGGCTATCTAACACTGAAATAATTTTTCAAATCGGACCAGTAGTTACTGAGATTAGCGCGTTCAAACAAGCAAACAAACAAACAAACAAACTCTGCAGAATTATAATATTATATAGTATATAGTATAGATGTACTTATTACAGATCTGTCGTTACACATTTAATAAAATAAAAACCCATAATTGTTTTCCTCGTTTATTACCATGTCCACCTTTATTATTCACCGATGCGCGCTCGCGCCGAACTATATAAATTCAGCGGGACCAAGATCGCCGTCACAAGGCTTTTACCAAGACGAAAGGTGTGTACTGTGCATCCTTTGACACAAGAAGACATTTAAAATATTTAATTTAAAATGTTATTTAGTCAATTAATAACAATGCTGATATATAATAAAAAATATTCTTTTTACAGATGAAGGTTTTTACGTTCCTGGTTTTGGGTGCATACGCTTGCTTGTGTGAGTATTCATCAATTTTATCTAAGAAATTGGGATCTAGGTTTTAGTTTTAGTTAGTTGAAGCATTATTTCTTCAAATCCCAAGCGGTCGAATTCGAGCGTGACAACAATAGATTTCCAGGAATCCATGATCGAGGGAATATTACAGTACTTAAGAATGAAAAATTTAACAGGTGCTGCTCAACCCGTGGAAAAGCTTCCGGTACTTATACCCTTGCCAGATGAGGTACAATATAGAGTGGGAAGCAAACCTTTGATTCTGGAATGCTACGCGAGTGGAAAAGTAGCAGGAGTTAAGTAAGTATAACCGGATAAAATGAGTAGCATTAAATAATTGATTATTAAGGGCTCAGGCAATATGCAGAGGTCAATACAATCTATTTGGCACATACATGTTTTTATTTTGTTTCTAGGTATTCCTGGAAACGGGACGGCAAGGAATTGAATTGGAAACCAACACGCGACAACGAAGGCACGCTTATCATCCGAGAACCGACCAAAGATGACGAAGGAAAATACCAGTGCTTCGCTGAATCAGACCTTGGAATAGCGAGCTCCAGGGTAATAGATGTGAAGCGAGCTTACATCGATTTGGAGAAGGTGGTTCCCCAAAAACACACACCGGTCGAAGGACGAGTCTACAAACTGGAATGCAACGTACCGAAGGCCTACCCGAAACCGACTATAATATGGGTACGCGAATCAGAGAATGGTGAACAGAAACCTGTGGCCAGCCAAAGATTAACGGTGTCTCCGGAAGGTACTCTTTACTTCTCAAACGTGACTAAAGAAGACACTGACGAGAAAATTAAATATGTCTGCCTGGGCGAGACTCCCGCTCTCGATGATCATGCTGTACTAGCAGAACATTATATCACGAATGTCGTCGAAGATAAAGAACCTAAGACCAACGATGTGATTGAACAGTATGTGAGCAAGGATGTGGTTGCTAAGATCGGTGACGTCACACTTTTGTACTGCATTTACGGAGGAGTGTAAGTAATAAAAATATATTGTGGTAATATCAGAATATCATAGGAATTGATTCTAAGGCTGGAAGATCTACGTAATTTGGTCAGATCGTGTTAAGTAAATGTTAGTCGTGATCTGTAGACTGGGACAGGCTGATGGTGAACCTACTTATCACGTAGGGCTAGTGAATAAATTTCTCTGATATCATTAAAGTAGTATACCTTATCGTTAAAGTTATGAAAAATCAGCAGAAAATAACGTTTCAACTATTTTCAGACCCCTAGCTCACCCTGACTGGTTCAAAGATGGCACCAACGTGAACAACAGCCCAGCTGACCGAGTCACCAGGTACAACAAGAGTGTGGGCAAACGGCTGCTCATCAAGGAAACCTGGTTAGAAGACGAAGGCTCCTACACCTGTTCTGTAGACAACGAGGTCGGAAAAGCACAGACCCATACTATGCACCTCTCTGTTGTCAGTAAGTAGAACGAAAGCTTTGAAATAGCCGAAATTTTACATTTATCAAATAGACACACACACACACACACATTAATCAAACGCCATTTATCGATTACACCTAAATATATTATTATATTGTATGATCAAAACCGTTAAAGACTTTAAATGCTGTGGGTACTGTCTGTACTCAGTAGAAATCATATTAAGGAAAAAATAACATGAATTAAATTACAGGTGCTCCAAAATTCACGAAGCAACCCGAAGCAATGGTCAACGTCAAGAAGGGACAAGACGTGACCATCCCTTGCCAGGTTTCCGGAATACCTCTCCCAGAGCTCGTCTGGACTTGGAACACCGCACCGCTGCCTCAAAACGACAGAATCCTCCTGCACCAATCAAACGAAGGCAATACAACAGTTGCTGATTTGACTATTAAAAACGTACAGGAGAACGACAAAGGTTACTACGGATGCAGGGGACTCAACGAAAATGGCGACGTATACGCTGAAACTTTGCTCTATGTGTCTTAAATTCTTGATAATGATTTTCAAATGAGTATATAAATAATATCAACTATAGTCTGTATTATTTAGCAATGAAGCCGTAACGATCAATAATATAATAATGAAATACATAAGTACAATTTTATTATGCCTTTTCCTTTAATAATAATAGTTACAGTACTCATTGTTAAGAGACAATCACATACATAATCATTGTTAAGACATAAAATATTTAACACCATAACTTAATGATAATTTTCCTCAGAGAAAAACATGGTCGATATTACAATCATAGGTCAGAGCTTAGTTACCGTACATAAAACTACACTACCTGCGTTAGCTAATCTTTGCAAGAGAGCAAAATATATGTATAATTATTATTAATTTGTTGAAACTTTTGCTTGAACAACAAAAACAGCCGATTTTGATTTAACCAGTACCACTATCACGACCTAGGAATCTGATGATACCTCTCATTTCTCAACAAGCTTAATAGTCAATACAAATCAGACTAGCCATTCAGGCTCAGAATGCGTGCTACAACAGCGTGCCGAGAAATAAACGTACTAGAAAACATAATCCTTTTTGCCGATGTCGGGTAAAATATAAACGAACATCCCTCTATTTGCTGAATAGTCTATTTAAATCCATAAAGTACTTATACTTAACCTACTAATAGAACAGAAGGAGGCGAAAGCACCTTTGTCTTATAATTTATTCAATCTTATAACTTATTCTTCGCTCCTATTAGTCTTAGCGTAATAAAATAAGATTAGAATCTTGAGGTCAAGTTCAATGCTTGACTTGAACTTGACTTGTTTATTGTTTATAGTAAGAAATGAAAAACAAAAATAAAACAAATACATTTCATTTGACCTATATAGAAATTGTTAACAATATGTAGTAGTCAAAATCTTATGTTGGCCTATAAAATTAGGAAGGTTATGAAGTCTATAAAGGTTACAATAGACGATACAAAAATCTTTTATTTTTCTTTACGTCCTATTTTATTATAATTTGTGCCAACGATATTATGTTATCATAATAAGTGTTTAGTACACTAATACCATACAGTATAAACAAGATGGGACCCAGATTGGAACCTTGAAGTACTCCTTTTAATTTCTTAATTTTTTGGCTTACCCAAGAACGTATTAGGTGGAAAACGAGCTCTACTAGATGAGAAGCTTGTTTTGTTTGATATCTTCAAATCACAATTTACATACCTTTAACAGCCCCTGAATTCTGATGCTCAATGTGACTTGTAGAATACAGGAACACATAGTACATACATAAGTACGTTTATGTCATTAAAATAAAACTGTCACGTTATAATATAAAATAGACTGAAAATCATACTTACCAATAATAAAAATACAGAATACTTTAATTAGCGAATGAAATCAAGGTATAAAAGGTATTTTTGTATTTACCTTTGTGGCTCAATTTGTCGAGTGTGTGGCAGCTCAAACGTTCGCGGGTTCGAATCCCGCCGACGCGACAACAGATGGCGTTTTATTTTTTACTGTATTATTGTAACAGAACTAATAATACCTACTTTAATATATATTGTTTTTATTCATACCTAGCTGTTGCCCGCGACTTCGTCCGCGTGGACTTGAGTTTATAGCGCGCGGTGTCAACAAATTTGTGTCAAATTTAAAAACTTTTTAAAACTCTGGTAACCCTCTTAGGGCCGCGCTACACCGGAATGGCAGCGCTGAAAATGCTCGCCTCGCCGCTGCCATTCCGGTGTAGCGCGGCCCTTTATTAATCAAAATACCCAAAAACAGCTGTGCAGTGTGCACATAATCTATACTAATATTATAAATGCGAAAGTGTCTCTGTCTGTCTGTCTGTCAGTCTCGCTTTCACGCCAAACACCAAAACTACCGAACCGATTGTAATGAAATTTTGTATACAGATAGTCTAAAGCCTGAGAAAGGACATAGGCTACATTTCGATGTGGGAAAATATCTTATTTCCATGAAAATATCGATGAAAATGAATTCGCATTGCGCGTGGCCAGCGCTCATCCCGGGGGTCCTGGGTTCGAGTCCCGCAGGCGGAACAAAAAGTTTTCAATGTTCCTGGGTCTTCGATGTGTATTAAAATAAAATTTCAAAAATCTTAAATATATTTTATGTATACTTAAAATTATAAAAAATCCAGAAATATATCGATAAAATGAACATTTGTGTTCTAATACGATTCAACAGATGGCGTTTTATTTTTTACTTCATAGAACTAATCATTTTTTACTGGAAAAAAGGGTTGTCAGGGGGTAAAAATGCGTAAATTTGTTCAAATTAGATTAGTTCCAAAAATTCATAATAGATGGCGCCGTGCGTCTTCTACATCGTGCTGACGCTTGCTCAAAAGTCTTTCTATAAAAGGTGGTATCATCTTACATTTAGGTTTGATTTTTTTCGATTGTTATATATATTCTACGGTATTAAATAACTCAGTACTTTATCTGTGCAGTGACGTAACCTTAAACCTATCAATGATAAATAGTTTATGGGTAAAGTTGCGTAATTGGGGGGCTAAATAAGCTTTAAAATTTGGCATAAAATATAAAGTTTAATATAAAAAAAATAAATACTTATTGTGTGCACACTGCACAGCTGTATTGATTTAAGGGGTAACAGGGTTTTTTTATAAAAGCTTTTGATACCAATTTTGTTGACATCGCGCTTTATAAACTTAAGTCCACGCGGACGAAGTCGCGGGCAACAGCTAGTAACTAATAAGTATGATTAGTTCTATGTTACAATAAAGTAACAAATAAAACGCCATCTGTTGAATCGTATTAGAACTAAAATGTTCATTGCATCGATATATTTCTGGATTTTTTATAATATTATACATAAAATATATTTAAATAAAAAATAAAACGCCATCTGTTTTCATATATTAGAATTAAAATGTTGATTGCATTGATATATTTTCTGGATGGAATATAGGCCAACACGGTACACTTGAACTCCTTTATTTTAGAACGCCTTCTATTGTCAACTTGTCACATATATTAGAATTGCTGATGGAGTTCTATAAGATAAGAAAGATTGATTATTATTATACCAAGTGATAATATTATTAAACATAATATTCTAACGTATTAAAAACTATAAACAAAAACAAAAACATAATAACTAATAAGTATGATTAGTTCTATGTTACAATGAAGTAAAAATAAAACGCCATCTGTTGAATCATATTAGAACTCAAATGTTCATTGCATCGATATATTTCTGGATTTTTATAATATTATACATAAAATATAGGTATTTAAGATTTTTAAAATTTTATTTTTATACACATATAAGACCCAGAAACATTGAAAACTTTTTGTTCCGCCTGCGGGACTCGAACCCAGGATCCCCGGGATGAGCGCTGGCCACGCGCAATGCGTATTCATTTTCATCGATATTTTCATGGAAATAAGATATTTTCCCACATCGAAATGTAGCCTATGTCCTTTCTCAGACTCTAGAATAACTGTGTACAAAATTTCATTGCAATCGGTTCAGTAGTTTTGGCGTGAAAGCGAGACAGACAGACAGACAGAGATACTTTCGCATTTATAATATTAGTATGGATGACAACCGCCATTTGCAAAATAGTAGTTCCAAGTACACTCACTACTGCTTTCACTTAGCAATCAGCGCCAATATGGCGACTTTCAAATTAGAACATTTTATTGATAGCGATCGCCTGTCCAGTGTATTATTATAGAGGTCAGTGGGTATGTCGGACTCCCTCCGCAGAGGTTTACCGACTAAAACCCCCCCAATCCCATGCCCTCGTCAACGCTACACGCGGAGGAGCTCCCGCTCCTCGCGGTAGAATGCGTAGCGGTCCCTCGCAGTGATGCCAGATTGGGGGGAATCCCCCCAAATTTGGGGGTTTTTTTAGTTGATGGGGGGAAAATTGGGGGGAACAATTTTTTGGGGGGATTGTTGGAGGAAAAAATCTGGGAACAGACGGCGAAATCTAAGTACTATGGTCCCGTTTTTACCCTTAGGTTACGACTTACGGAACCATAAAAATGATCAAGGAGCTCGCGAAGATGCTGATTCTGTAAAGATTGGACGCTATTGCCGAAATAGTGTACATTCATCGTATCCATTTGTGAAATTCCCATTCATAATGAACAAAAAATTTCTTTTATAATTTGTGGGGGGATTTTTCTTGAAATCCCGAATTTTGGGGGGATTTCGGGGAACACTTGGGGGGAAACCGAGTTGGCCGTCTGGCAACACTGGTCCCTCGCTACGCATTCTACCGCGTCTTACTTTTACTACCTACTTAGTACTTACTAGTTACTAGTATGAGTTATGACTTAATTATGAGTTATGAGTTATGACCCAAAATTAGTAGGCATCTATTCGCCATAGTTCGTTTTTTATTAAATTCTTGGAATAAAGGTAAACGTTTCATATGCAAATGATCCACGGTACTTTACATTATACACAGGCGGCTCCACGCGGTTTTACGTAAGTACAAATTATTATACAAATGCATTCTAAAAGCTATTGAAGTGACAATTTCTTTATCGGCATGATTCCTTTTTCGGAATGGTTAAAATGTTCAACTTACAAAAAAAACCATAGTCCTTCCTACGTAATTTTCACTTATTACCATTTTTGTTACCATTAGATAAAAATCGAAACATCATAATAATATTTCAGATTGACTTTTTTTTTTTAATGAAATAAGGGGGCAAACGAGCAAACGGGTCACCTGATGGAAAGCAACTTCCGTCGCCCATGGACACTCGCAGCATCAGAAGAGCTGCAGGTGCGTTGCCGGCCTTTTAAGAGGGAATAGGTTAATAGGTAAGGGGAGGGTAGGGATGGGAAGGGAAGGGAATAGGGGAGGGTAGGGAAGGGAATAGGGTAGGGGATTGGGCCTCCAATAAACTCACTCACTCGGCGAAACACAGCGCAAGCACTGTTTCACGCCGGTTTTCTGTGAGGGCGTGGTATTTCTCCGGTCGAGCCGGCCCATTCGTGCCGAAGCATGGCTCTCCCACGTCAAAACTATATAATAAGCGACTATATAAGCAAAACAGGTAAAAACACGTCGTGTAAATAATAATAAGTATTTTTACTAGTAAAAGATATTTCTGTTGATCATCATTAAGGGTGGCAAAAGAACTGGCTGTGTAGGAGTATTTCGACCCTATGTGTGTTCATTATATTATATTGTATTTGAATAGACAGATGAACAAATTATTTCTAAAATATGTATTAGATATGAGATGACATCATGTATATAGGGGTATTTTATTACACTCACTCCACTCGTATATAAGTTGGAACGCAGAAATGGTGTGACAAGTGAAAATTCTACCATAATCGCAGTTACAGTAAAAAAATATTAAAAATGACCAAATTAGCTTGTTTTCTTTTTTCAACGATGGTTAGTTTTTCTTTCGGTACGTATACATTTGTATATTTTTATTACCATCTATTATCATAAGAGGCCCATCCACTTGACGCATTTACAATGATAATAATTATCTATTATTAGTACATACGTCTAGTTTTGCTTAATTTGATGTTGCAACTGATCAATTCAACGATACGACTACCTAAAATGTTTTTAGCCGTTCTTGCTTCTTTTTACATAATAAAATTATTTTTGAAGTAAGTATATTCCCTCAAAAGAGGAATTGAGTGGTGCACTTTTTTTTGGAACGGGTAAAAAATACGTTATACTGGGGTTAGGACTCTGGGTACCTATGTAACTTGATCAAAGGGACAGTTATAGACCGCCGACGGCGTTGGAGAGGCAAATAATAATATCCTGTCTTTTTACTGAAGAAATTGTATGTCGGTCTGTGGTTTCGTTTTCAATTTTGCTGGGAGTCTTGGAGGGCATCCCGCTATTTTAAAGAAACTTGTTTACTAGAAGGCTACATTGACAGGCCAAAGCAACATAATGGTCAAGGCTCCAGCACAAAACTGAATTGCACTACGTTAATCTAGGCAAAATAGTATTTCTTATCAACTAACATAGGTTCACGGATAGATAAGACACTTAACTAATACGCTTATTGCATTACCAATTATAATATGCAGATCGTTGAGCGAATTAATAATACTGTAGTAAAATATCAAGACACACACAACCATAATGAAAAAAATATTATTATGAATAACATTGTAAGTACTTAGCCTAAAAAGTAATAATCTTGACTTACGACATAATATACGAGTAGGTACATTACACATAGGTACAAAAATATAGTAAGTAAAAATAATATTTTGTACTTATTTTTAAATTGACTGTTTTTAGCTCAACCAATAGAACAGGGACCAACGTTAAAGCCAACACCAAGTGAAATACTTTATCGTATTGGTGATAGAACAAAACCACTTGTTCTAGAGTGTGCTACGGAAAAAGGGGAATCCAATGTTCAGTAAGTAACAAAATATGCAATACATATTAGCTATTTTGCCGGTTGATAAAATATGGAAATATCAACAAACATGCTTTCAGATTTTCGTGGAATAAAAATGGCAAACCCCTGCAAATGAATCCAAACGTTATTCAACAAGAAAACGAAGGAACATTAGTCTTCCTTCAGCCGACGACCGACGATTCTGGCGACTACCAGTGCTTCGGTAAATCAGTGGCCGGGGTCGCTAGCACTAGAACAATATCAGTTAAGCCCACTTACATCAATGCTCCTGAAGTCAAAACTGTAACCCACAAGCCTATCGAGGGAAGACCTTTCAAATTGGAATGCACCATCCCAGATTCTTATCCGAAACCAGAAATTAAATGGATGTATCAATTCAAAACTGATCCAAGCATATCCCATTCGGTATTGGATAAACGCATAACTCAATCTCCTGATGGCACTCTGTGGTTTTCAAGCGTCACCAAGGAAGACACCCATGAAAACTTCAAATACGTTTGCCTTGCTAAGACTCCAGCATCGGATGATGATATTGTGCTTGCGGAGCACATCATCGAAGACGTTGTTCCCGATAACAGTCCACGTGATGCAGAATTAGAGGAACAGTATGTTACAGGAGATATCGTGGCTAAAAAGGGCGATGTTACGATGATCTACTGTATTTATGGTGGAACGTAAGTAGTTTTTCAGCCTTCCAATCTCAAGACTGGTTTAGAGGTTTTGGCATCGGAGGCCCTATTCTCAAGTCTCAAATGTCGTTTTGCGTTTTTTCGACAGCATGTGTGCACGCAAGTGGGAGTTTTCACTCGAAGCGATATTAAACAGTAACGTGCTATTATATGTTGATAAGTTTTTCTATTGCTTTGACTCATAAAATTTAAATCCTAAGTAACTATTAACTGCAGGGCCGACTCTTATAATTCTACTAACAATTTCTATTCCAGTGCACTTGCGCTTCTTAAGATAATATTCTTTCCAGACCTCTCACTCCTCCCGACTGGTACAAAGATGGTAAGAATATGAACGGTGAACCCAAAGACCGTGTGACGAGGTACAACAGGAGTGCTGGCAAGCGTCTCCTCATCAGGGACACGTGGCTCGAAGACGAGGGCGATTACACGTGCATCGTCGACAACGAAATCGGACAACCGAAGAAGCATAACATGCATCTTACAGTGATCAGTAAGTATAGAAACTACAGCACCACGACTCCATATTACTACGGGAATTGTCGTTTTTTAAATGTAATAAAGTAATTAATGTGATGCTGGCACTTCACATGGCTATTTGTATTTGCCATTGGCTATTTGTTGTATTTGGCAACATTATTGACGAATACGCAAACAAGCAAATAAAGGCAAATACGATCGTCCACACATGGCCGTCAAATAGCAAACTTACCTACGAATAATAAAAACTAAGGAAAAGTAACTCCGTCAAAAAACATGCTCCACAATACTTGTCAATAAAGTGTACCTTAGGTACACATTTCAATACATTTGCAATATTAAGGTGACCTTGAGCGGTACTGGGCTGACGTTATATGACAGATCAAAACTGTCAAAAGGAAGCAAATTTAAAACGGTAATAGCAGAGTAGACAGAATTATAAAGTATACCGACTTAGAACTAAGGTTCAAATTTTTAAATTTGACGTATTATGACAAAAGTCGTCGCTAGGGTCGTTACCTACAAATTTAGTTGTTGTTTATATTTTGGCACATGCAAAGAAAACTGTCAGAATTCAATTTCAAAATCTTCATTTTAAAAACAAATTAAGTATATCAGCCAGCGCGCCAGCCCTTATAACTTATCCTGGCGAAACCCGAAAGAAATGACAGGTTTTAATACACGTCCGTCTCTTAGCAGTCGAAGTACTGCTAGTTATGTCTATTGTGGTAATAGTATAGGGGTTACAATTCCTTAGTTTTTATTATTCGTAGAAACTTACAAACATTCGTTTTTTTTTTAAATCAGGTTTGTGATTACCAATACAATGGACGTGATTCAAGGGGCAGCTGGATTTTATTATTTATCTGCATGTAACTATTACGCGCTACGTATAAAAATGACTGAAAATTTGCTGAAAATCACCTGAAAGGACTATGCGAAGAAACGTCCCCACCAACCAAGTTGGTTGGTGGGGACGTTTCTTCGGGGACGGCGTTAGTTGAACCAACAGAGCAGAAACAGGTGTCATTCGAAAGATCTACTAGAATAGAGATTTTTTTTTACTATGGCGACATCTGTCAAATACGTGGGGTTAAAGTGCAATTCCATCAAACTACCCAGGTTCAGGGCCAGGGGGGGGGGGGGGGGCAAATTACCCAGGTTCTGGGCCAAGGGCGGGGCAAATCAGATTTTTTTATAAGATAGGTGTTTATAAAGATAAAAAAAATTATAATTTTTAGTTGTAAAAATATTGTATTGCAAAGAAATGGCAAAAATTCGTTTTCTTAATTATAGATTTTTATAGATAAAGGTACTAGATAATATACTAAGTAGGGACGTCAACATGATCCAGGGGGGGCAGCTTGATTATCTGAACATGTCCTCCAAAAAAAACTTAAACATCATACAAAACGAGACGACCTTAATAACCGAATTCACACCAAAAATATATACCTATGTATAGCCATGTGAAGTGCCAGCATGAAAATGAGTGATTTGGTCTGTTTGTCTGTCCGCTATACTTCTTAACGCCGGCTGAGCCGATTTAGATACATTTTGGTATGAAGTGACTTTGAGAGACATATGATTTAGGATAGATTTTATCCCGGAAAAATGTACGGCTCCCGTGCGATAAATCAATTTTGATCATCTAGGGTTCAATATAAGTATATTTTTTTCAGGTGCACCAGAATTTGTCAAAAAACCTGAACCCATCATGGTGCAAAAGGCAGGTCGAGATATCACAATGCCATGTGAAGTTGCCGGAGTCCCGAATGCGAAGGTTTCGTGGACTTTCAACGCTCAACCTCTGCAACAAAATGACAGGATCTTATTTAAGCAAAACGAAAATATTGGCAACATGACTGTTGCTGATTTAATTATTAAAAATGTGAATGTTAACGATCGTGGCTATTATGGATGTAAAGGCGCTAACGATAATGGTAGTGTATACGCTGAAACGCTACTAAATGTCTCATAAATATATAGATTGGCTTTTTTATGTTGACATTTGCTATACATAAGTACTTACTTAATATAAATTTTGATTGTCCTTGATGAGTAGAATAATTATAGATAAAATATATTATAATAGTAATTAATAATATTATGTTTTTATTACTTACTAACCTAAATACCCGATGCACTTTACAAACATAAAATTTTATTCATAGGTAAGTAATATTATCGACTTGTTGTGGAATTTAAATGTTTAGAGATGTAGGTAAGTGTTGATGTAAATATTTTTATTAGTAAGTGGTGGTTCCACTAATTACTAATAAAAATGTTTTTTTTACATAACATTTAACACATTTTACGTAACATAACTTTGTCTGACATAAGAAAGTAGGTGAAACAATGGGGGCGCTAAGAACAAAGTTATCAAAGTGGGCAGTAGACAAAATAAGTTTGGGAACTAGTCTAGTATAGGCTCAGAACAGGAAAATAAGTAGGTAAAGGCTTTTGGCACTCTCCAGTCTCCACTGACACGGGGGGTGTACTTTGCCACATATAAAGGTAGTCAGTCTTCTTCATAATAATATTCATCAACATTTTATAATGTAGTTATGTCTAAAGTCAAGTCAGTGTCTACTGTCTAAGCAAAAGACAAAGGAGTCAAGTCGGTCAATTCAGTAAAGTGGTAGACGCTTTACTGAAACTTTCGACGTCCTGGAGGGAACACATAAAAGCACGTTTCTGGAAGTTGCAGCATTTGCCAACACTTGTGCACGATAATGAATAGCTAATGGTTAATATTCTACCAATGTTACACATTAAAAATAAAAACCCAGTTAACACAATTTTCGACAAATAATACAAAAACACAACATCGCTCTTTTACATTCCCGGCAAAACTCCTTTTAATCTAAGCCGGCGCGCGGCGCCAGACATGGGCTTAAGAGCTCACCTGACTCTAAAAATCAAACATCGTCCTTCTCTCTTCACACTCACGCCCGTCATGTCATATGCCAGGTGAAAAAGGACGGCGCGGTATCATCGCCGAGTTAGTTTTACTCATAGATAGATATATCTCATAGATATACTGTCGTATATTATGTCTATGGTTTTACTTGAATAAAAGAGGAACTATGTATAATGATTATGAAAAAAGTGTTTTGAGCAAATTTAGGTTTTATTACCTTATTAGACCTTTTTAGATATTATATTTATAACCTTTTTAGATATTAACAAATATTAAAGAAAAGACAGCAAACTTCGAAGATCCAAGCAAAAATGTGTCTAAAACAAGGTTTTTTGTAAAAAAAGAAACTATTGAGCATTTTTTGAGTAATCGTGTTTTCGTCTTGAGCATTTAATCTTTACGAACTGAAGTTACTTGTGTCAAAAAATCAGTTTTCTAGACCTTACAGATTTTGAGCAAAGGCCTGTAGGCATATTTGTAATCCTGTTTGCGCACGTAAAATTTTTCAAAAAGTTAGCTCAAACTTTGAAGAGCCCATATGACCCTAACTTGACTGTTAAAGTATGTAGTCAAGTTAGGGTCATATGGGCTAACTTTTTGAAAACTTTGACGTGCGCAAACAGGATTACAAATATGCCTACCAGACCTTTGTTTCAAATGTTTTACGGCACAGTTGCAAATATGGCTGACAGATTGGACGAAGATTTTGTGGACGCCGTCAATCTGTTTTATTTGAGTGCATTTAATTTTTTATAAAATAAATTATAATTATATTTTTGAGAGCTCTGCTGCTGAGTAGCTCAAGAAATTCGATAACTACCATCTTCCACTCTCTAGGCCATTATTGACGTTCAAATCTACAACTGCTCCAAAGTTTGCGCGGCCTGCGACAAGTGTGGCAGGCGGCACAAACTTTGAAGTTTGTTTACTTTGATGTGCGCAGAAAAATCAACTCATGATGTCAAACTACAAATAAAATGTGTTGAAACTTTGCACAAATAGGCAAATGTCAGTGCCACACTTGGCGAATTTGTAGGTATTTGCGTATTTGATCACATGTCTGGCGCCGGCTTTATGAATTGTTGTCAAATAAATTGTTTTAATAAAAATTTAAAATATACCGTATGTATTGTTCATTATTATTGTAGGTGGGCCCGCGCCCCGCTCATGACCAACTCATGACCCGGTAAACGCATCGACAAGACAGTGACCATAGGCAGGTATTACACGCATCAATATTATCATGATTCTAGTATCACGCGATCGGCGATTCACAAGTGTACACTGTACAGTTCGACAAGGCTTTAACTGAATGTGTCAATGTCAGTCAATGTGCGCTGCTGGTAAAGGAGAACTGCCAAAAATGACGTTTTTGTATGATATAATATAAGCGTTAGTTCCTTTTCTCGACACGTTCATAAACAGCCTTGTCGAACTCTACTGTGATACTGCGATTCGGCCTATTACACCATCAATATTATCACGGAATCGTGATCTGATAATATTGATGCGTTGATTGAAACCGCTGCAATGACAGTGACATTGACCTTACGCTATGACAGATGTCAACTGACAACGCATAACCTGCAAAACGCGAAAAATTATCAAAACAAAATAAAATTTAATTGTAAAAATGTTTTTATATATAATGAGTATTGCATCGCTTGTTATTCAAGCAGTATTTTTAACATTAGCTATTGGTAAGTGAAAGCCTTGTTTTTTAGTGCCGGTTTCATTCAAGTTGTAGATGATACAACAAATCATAAAATTCTTAAGCCTAGAACTTTGCCAAAATTCCTAGTCTCTAAAAATAAATTAATTTACAGTAACATTTTGCCTATGAACAGTAATAATTAGCATTTAACAACTGGACTCTTCCTATTGATTTGATGAAACCGTCACAAAATATGGATTGTGTTCTCATCCAGTCAATGATAATAATTAATATGCTTTTCAGCTGCGGGTCTTTACTATTTAGCCGAACTGGTAGAAGAATACACAGTTATGGCTAAATCTGTTATAACTTGGGCAGTGATTGTAAGTGTAAAATTTTTACTTTCACATTAATTCAAATATATTCAAAATGCTGCAATGTCACTGTCGAATAATTATTTAAAAACTTTAAATATGACTGAAAACTATCTTTTTTACAGGCTACTGCATTAGTACACGTTGGACTGATAGTGTTTGAAGATATACCTATAAGTTTGAATATCTTAGGTCTGGTCCAGCAAGTACTGCACGGAACCCTGATGAAAGATTTTCCAGTAGTGAGGGTTCAGAGTATACCATTCATTGTAGCAGTTATCACTCTCATTCTGCATCATTATATGGCACTAAACTACTTTGGCACAGTCCTCTACTCTTTCTCCGAGGTAAGTTTTCCCATATCAGATCTTTTGTAATTTTTTTTAAACACAGAAATGATTTTTTTAAGTTGTATTTATAACAACAGTTACATTTTTCATTTTTAAATTTCAAAAATGTTCACCAACAAAAATAATTATTAATTATTATTATTAGCCATGAAACTAGACATTTTACAAGCTGTTCAATTACATTTTTACATTAACATTTCAGGTTCTAGCATATTTCACAATTTGCTTGTGGATTGTACCCTTTGCACTGTTTGTGTCGCTGTCTGCCAATGACTATGTTCTGCCCACCACTGGAGAACGGCAGCCACTATTAAGTAAGTAAAAGTGCATTACTTTGGCTTAAATTGTGACTTGCTATAGCTTACATTATGCTAGATTAATGCTTCAACTCCCAAGCAGTCAAATTCCACTGCAAAAAAAAAGATTTCCAGGAATCCACGATCGAGGGATTAAATAATATATTAGGTATATAACTTAGAAAAAATTGCCTATGTTCTTTTCTCTTTTTAAATTGGTCAGATTACAATTTTTAACTTTTCATATTAGACCTTTTAACTTTGAAACCAATTTTGTATTTTGTAATACTCATAGACTTGAAATATAGGATAGTTTTTTTTTCATATCTTCACATTATTATATTTTTATTTTTTATTTTTCAGATGATGACAATGTGGTTACAGACTATTTATATCGAAAATCCAAGAGATACAGTCTTTTATCGTTTTTCACCCTAGCCAAAGACAGCATACTGCCACAAAGGAGTAAAAAAGGCTTTTAAAATTGCTTACCTGCTCCATCATCATGGAACATTCTTATCATGCTCATTACCTTGAAAAATGGCAGTGCAAAATTGCGAGAATAACATATCTCCACAGTCCACACTGCTGCCATTAGTGTTTTCGAATTAATACGACCTGCAAACCTTTAAGTGTATTTCTTAGTAAAAGGCTGGCGACTTTGTAGAAACTCCTCCAACATTGCAGATGTACCATTGAAGAAATTGATTAATAGGCAGGTGACGGACCTGCGTCATTTGGAGTCAATTCAATATAGTGATCTGCCGACTGGGTTTGTCATAACACGACCAAAATATGGTCCGCCATCTGTCTAACGCTTCTTACAGACGAACGGCACGCGACGGCGGCAGTCGACGGCACGTGTTGGCGGCAGTCGAGGGCACGTTTTGGCGACAGTCGACGGCAGCCGTTGACAGTTTATGATGCTTGCAGGGGCCTACCACGACCTTTCCTAAACTATCATGTTTCCAGAACACTTTGTCGTAAGATTAAAATAACATTACCGTACTCACTTTTCAAATATAATTTTACTAAAAAACAGTAAAAAATGAAAAACATTGTTAAATCCGCTGTGTAAAACTTTTTGCTCATCTGTCAAACGGTGTCGCTTAGTAGAGGTGGTGGTAGCCTGGTAGGCCCCCAATTGTGATGTACCGCGTAAAGGAGTGAGCACACTGAGACGGGCCGTGCCGGGGCTCAGCGTGCCGGGGCTCATCGCAAAAATCCGCCTCCATACAATTTGTATGGAAGCGGAAATCCGCTGCCCCCCGACACAGTGTGCGATACGCGCATCCGCTTCCATACAAATTGTATGGAGGCGGATTTTTGCGATGAGCCCCGGCACGACCCGTGTGCTCACTCCTTAAAGGTAATCGTCCACAGGTCGGTATCGTACGTAACGGTGTCTCGCATCAAACGGATATTTTTTTCATAGTACGTCCACTGAATCGGCAGCGTACGGATACGACTAGCCTATTAAATGAATGCTCAAAAGGGTGGTGTGGATGGAAGTCGAAAGCAGAAATTTTGACTTAGGAACTTTGTTTGGACTAATTAGGAGATAAACATACTGGCGAGTCGGTAATCCGTACGCTGCCGATACAGTGGACGTACTGCGAAAAATTAAGTATCCGTTTGATGCGAGACGTCCGTTGTGTACGATACCGACCTGTGGACGCTTACCTTTACGCGGTACGCCACAACTGCAAGCGTGATAAACTGTCGACGGCTGCCAGCAACTGCCGCTAACACGTGCCGTTCGTCTGTAAGCGCTCTTAGACGGCAAATTATAATTGCAACCAATCTGCTTGTATTTCTCTTCCTGTTGTATTACAGTCTAACAGTTTTACCGCCGGTATCTCAGTATAAAATTCTCGTGTCACAAGTCACAACTCACAATGTTAGTTACCATACTCCTCCAAAAGAGCTTTACTGATTTTTACCAAATTTTATATGCATATTCAGTAGGTCTGAGAATCGGCTACTGGCTACTTTTTATATTGTTAAGTGGATTTGATGAATAAATAATAGTAAATTATTACAACTCGAGACTGACGGCGACCATTGTTTGTGCGACGGGATAGCGATGGACGTTGCCATGGTGACATACTTATTAAGTCACTTTAATAACTTATTAAATACAGCTATATAAAGGTCTACCAGAATCTGATGGCAAATAGTGAGAAAACAAATTGACTCTAGCAATACCGGGGTAATAGGAATAAAACATTTTGATTTTTTTTTTCCTTTAGCGGCTTATTCTGTGTGTGAAAATATGCAAATACTATGCAAATATAAAAAAATTATCCAATGATCAAGGATATTTTTTCAAAATCTTCTGTCAAAATTTGCCATCAGATTCTGGTAGACCCACGGTAGACCTGTAACTATTATAATGGACACTTCATTATAGTTATTTAGCAGATGGACGCCATTGTTTTCATTTAATTTAAAAGTACCTTGACAATATGATAAAAATAAAATCTGTAAATAAATTTGTAAATATTTTAGTTTAATAAAAAATAAGACAGCTTGTATATTGTTTCTTTTGTAAACTTAGCTAAGGGATCCCTCATCCCACACAAAATTGCGAATTCGCATCGTAATGTCATTAAATGACAAAGGAGGGGCATATCGTACCCACTAGGGAGATCGCAGACGACAGACTTTTTGTGCGATCGAGTCTGCGCCGCGCCATGCCGATTGTATGGGTGCCGCAGACTCGATCGCACAAAAAGTCTGTCGTCTGCGATCTCCCCTAATGTAACACTTTGAGACACATACCAAATGAAAGGGCTTGAAAAGTTGATCATTTTATTGTATGACGAAAAATCTCTAGACCATGTGAGAAAAAAGTTAATGAGGGTAGAAGGTAAAAAAATCACAAAAAACGCCCCGTATTATTGCATCAATTTATAGTGTTGCTGGTAAGGAATGACTTCTGGAAAGTGATCGTATAATATGGCAAACTTGAGGAAAGTGTTGTATTTTAGTATATTGTTTCACATTTTTAAGAAATGTATGGGAAAAAAATAAAATCCTAAAAATCTAACCTTTCCTGGTTTTTTTTTTTAATGAAAGAAGGGGGCAAACGAGCAAACGGGTCACCTGATGGAAAGCAACTTCCGTCGCCCATGGACACTTACACACAGACACAGAAGAGCTGCAGGTGCGTTGCCGGCCTTTTAAGAGGGAATAGGGTAATAGGGGAGGGTAGGGATGGGAAGGGAAAGGAATAGGGGAGGATAGGAAAGGGAATTGGGCCTCCGGTAAACTCACTCACTCAGCGAAACACAGCGCAAGCGCTGTTTCACGCCGGGTTTCTGTGAGAACGTGGTATTTCTCGGAACGTGGTGGTCGAGCCGGCCCATTCGTGCCGAAGCATGGCTCTCCCACGTATCAAAATTATATTTTACAGTGTACCTTTGCCTGATTTCGTTTAATATCACTTTGGAGAAATTGTTTATAATAAGCGTATTGCTTATTATAAACAATTTCTCCAAAGTGATACTAGCGAATAGTGCAATAAATAATAATACAGGTCCATGCATTATTTTTCCTAAGAAATAAAATAAAAGGCCCGCAGATATTTGCGAAGCGAATTCGCAGTAACGTGTGGGATGCCTTAATTCTTATCAATGTCTTTGTGGTCTATTGCAGTGTTTCCCAACCAAGTGGTCCGCGAGCATACGTTTGTGGGTCCGCGGTGTCCCCTTGGACCATACATAATCCATTTTTTGTGCTTGAGTTTCTACTATCAAGGGGTCAGTGGCTGAAAAAGGTTGTGAAGCACTGGTCTATGGTTAAGAGGTTGAACTCAGAAGTCGAGGTTTCGACTACCGCGATGTCGCAGTTCCTAAGTTTCAAGCCCTCTCCACACTCACAGCGCAGGTGCGCGTCGTGAAAACGACGCGAACTAAACCGACCTTTGACGACCTCCGTGGCTCAATGGTTAGAGTGTGTGGCAACACAAGCCGGGGGTCGCGGGTTCGAATCCCGCCGACGGAACAAAAAGTTTATCAATGTCCCTGGGTCATGGATGTGTATTAAATATGTGTATGATATAATAAAAATATTAAATAAGTATATGTATAGTATAAATATAAAAGTATTAAATATATTTCCGTTGTCTGGTACCTGTAACACAAGTCCTTCAGGTACTTAGCACGGGGCCAGACTGACGTGGTGTTTTAATAAAAAAACAATAAAAAAAAAACAATAAACCGGCCCTGTACACTCGCAATCTTCGCATTTAAGTTCGCGTATTCGAGTAAAGTGGACGTTGAAGTCACTGCTCTGCTGCTCGGACATTGTGTGCGACTGCGAATAAAAGCTAGTGTGGATGATGTTCGCGCTTTGCGAGCCCTTTGTCGCGGGCCAAAAAACCGACACCGGACGGGGAAAGCCGCGAAGCGTGAACGCGAAACCCTCCACACGCGGCCGTCAACTTTCGCGCCGGAAGTGTGGAGCCCGTTTTATAAGAACAGTGCCGGCTCGTTCTTTGGCTCTTTTCAAAAATTAACTAACTACAGATAACAGAAAAATGATCCGCCGCCGCACCGCCTGCGGGGATTGCCCGCATGCTCTATACCGACCGTGATATCGACCGACGAATTTCGGTTAAAGCTTGCGGGACGGGAGTCTAATACATTTTCATTATTCAATTTCGATTCATAAGTGCTTGTTGTATTAGAAATATATGAGGACCCTAGCCGACTAATTAAAACGGTTCCCCGAATGCGGGCCCTGTGGCACGCGTTCCAGATTTCTGAACGCGCGGGGTGCGTCTGGAGATTCTTCAACGACAATATTGTATCCGAGCAAGTTCATTAGTAAGTATCTCATTGTGTGGTTTTTGCGACATAAGCTGTGCTTACTGCAAATACCGCTGCAAACGGTTTTTTTTTATAAAAATCCTAGTATTAAGTACCTAAACTGTAATTTGGAATCGGTATTTTATGTGTAAAACGTTTTGGCAATAAACACATTATTATTATAGAAAATGGTTGAGAACCCAGGAGCCACATTTGAAATAAAAGCCGTTGATAGGCTTGAATTTGTATTTTTTTGTAATAAAACCCACTTCGGGATCCTAGATCCTAATTTAGTATAATAATTCTAGGAACCCGAATTAATTAAATATATATTTTTTTTAAATAAGGGGGCAAACGAGCAAACGGGTCACCTGATAGTAAGCAACTACCGTCGCCCATGGACACTCGCAACATCAGAAGAGCTACAGGGGCGTTGTCGCCCTTTTAAGAGGGAATACGCTCTTTTTTTTTTAAGGTTTGCAGGTCGTATAGGTCCAGAAATACTGCTGAGGGGTTAGTGCGAGTTTTATTCGATCATACGCATCGAGCACGTTAACGCGATTTATATGGAATCAAAGCAGCGCCATCTACTGGCTAACGTGGATACTGCTTTGATCCCATATAAATTCGCGTAAACGTGCTCGATGCGTATGATCGAATAAAACTCGCACTAACCCCTCTGGTGACAGTTCGTTCCAGAGTTTTACAGTGCGCGGCAGAAAGTTACGCGAAAAGCGCACTGTGGAAGACTGCCACTCATCAAGGTGATGAGGATGGTATGTTTTTCGCGTGGGACGATAGCGAAAAGTTGCAGGTGGTATGATTCCGAAATATTCCTCAGAGCACTCCCCGTGATACAACCGATAGAGGATGCAAAGTGAAGCTACATCTCGGCGTACTTCCAAGGGGTCCAAGCTGTTTGAAACACTATGGCAGTCAACAATTCGAGCGGCCCTTCGTTGGATACGATCCAGAGGGAGCAGTTGGTATTTTGGCGCCCCTGCCCAGAGATGAGAACAATATTCCATATGAGGCCGAACCTGCGCCTTGTTTGAGTTGTAGGCGTTGTTCCGAACTGAAGTACTGTTCCGCTCTGTTAAGAACACCAAGCTTCTTCGAGGCTAATTTGGCCTTACCCTCTAGATGATATCGAAACTGGACTTCGCTCGATATGTTGACGCCAAGTATCTCAATGCTAGGGGAGATGGTTAAAGATGTGCCCTCGAAACGAGGATATACGACCATTGGTGACTTTTTAGTGGTGAACGCGCAGACTTGTCTTGGCGGGGTTGAATTGGACCAAGTTACGTCTACCCCATTCAGAGACCTTCTCCAATGAATTCTCCACCTTAGACACAAGTTCGTTTCGACTCTCAGTGACATTTTGCCGAGAAATATTAGGGGAGCCGGTATATACAGCATCACCTGTACTATCATCCGCATAGCAATGAATGCCGTTGGTTTGTAACATGTCATTGATATGCAGTATGAATAGAGTAGGCGATAGCACACAGCCCTGAGGGACACCAGCATCAACAGACTGAGTTTCCGAGCATTCGCCGTCAACTACGACCTTTATGCTTCTGTCTGCTAAGAAACTAGTGACCCACTTACATAATTTCTCGGGCAGCCCGTATGATGGATGCTTTGATAGCAGCGCTTTATGCCAAACCCGATCAAAGGCCTTCGCAATATCCAAACTAACAGCCAATGCCTCTCCCTTCGACTCAATTGCCTGAGCCCAACGATAAGTCAGGTATGCCAAGAGATCACCAGCCGAGCGACCCTTACGGAACCCATATTGTTTGTCGCTTAGTAATCCCTGGCCGTCCAAGTATCGAAGAAGCTGGCTATTGATAATGGATTCCATTATCTTCGAGAAGAGAGAGGTTATAGCGATTGGTCTGTAGTTGGAAGGATTTGAGCGATCACCTTTTTTGGGGATCGGGTGCACCAAGGCTGTCTTCCAGGAAGCCGGGACGATGCCAGTTGAATAGGAGAGCCGAGACGCGTCAAGAACGGAGCCAACTCTGGAGCACACTTTTTCAACACAATAGGCGGGATTCCGTCAGGCCCACTCGACTTTTGGATATTTGATTAATAGTCAGGGAGCCCTAGAACAAATTTTACTAAAATTTTGTGAGTAACTTCATTTTGATAAGACTAACAACTTTTGTATCTGCGAAAAATCTTGAAAGTGGTAGCTAACAGAGATAGAAAGGATTTCATACTTTGATTTGATGGTCTTCATGATTGGTCCAGTTGATTTTAGAAGCTTTTATTTAACTTGTCTGTGTGTGTGTGTGTCTGTATGTATGTAAGTATATTGTATGTAAGTAAGATTTTTCGCAGATAAAAAAGTAGTTTGTCTAATCAAAATGAAGCTACTCACAAAAAATTAGATTGTAGTAATCAAAAAAATTTTGTTCTAGGGCTCGTTTACTATAATGCCAACACTGCTTATATCTGCTATCAAATATCACTGTTTGGTACTATCACGTTAGACATTTGAGAATTTATATATTCGCACCAAGCTGAAAATCGGTAAAATCGTTTAGAACATGATTAAAAATTAAATTTGAAAGTTTCCCATAATAGGGGTGTAGGCACAGACATGGATCAAGATAAATACAGCATGTCGCTCCATTTGTATGAAAACGAGCATGTCACTTTTTTAGGGTTCCGTACCCAAAGGGTAAAAACGGGTCCCTATTACTAAGACTTCGATGTCTGTTCGTCTGTCTCCAGGCTGTAACTAAAGAACGGTAATAGCTAGAGAGTTGAAATTTTCACAGATTATGTATTCCTGTTGTCGCTATAACAACAAATATTACAAAACAAAATAAATTAAATATTTAAGGAGGGCTCCCATACAACAAACGTGATTTTTCAAACATTTTTTGTTCGGTATCAATGATGACAACAGGTAGGCACTTGAAATTTTCACAAAAGCTTTAATTATATGTGGACTTTAACAATTAATAATAATATTCAAATAAAATAAAAATTTAAGGGGGGCTGCCATACAAAAAACACAATTTTTGGCCTATTTTTGCTCACTAACGGTACGGAACCCTTCGTGCGCGAGTCCGACTCGCACTTGGCCGATTATTCCTACCTACTGTGACGTACCGACGATAAGAAACGTGCCCATTATCTAGACCAACGTTTCTATTTGAATTTCTACAGCTCAATACGACACTTTTAGGCATTTAGGCATTTTTAAAATTCTGATTGACGTCCGATTCCGAAAGCAGACTAAAGAACAGACTTTCGAAAGAAGAGTATTACTCGTCGTTTGGGAACGCGATATAGCACGCGAATTACATACACATGCGCTATCTAGTGGGTGTAGACTATTTTTAGGAAATATATTTGTTTGTTTAGTACATTTGTTACACCCAAAACATATACATATAAAAACGAGCTTTTGCCCGCGGCTTCGCTCGCGTTAAGAAGTATTATTATATACAAACTTTCATCCCCTATTTGAACCCCTTGGGGATGGAATTTATCAAAATCCTTTCTTCGCGGATGCCTACGTCATAACATCTACCTGCATGCCAAATTTCAGCCCGATCCGTCCAGAGGTTTGGGCTGTGCGTTGATAGATCACTATGTCAATCAGTCAGTCACCTTTGAGTTTTATATATATAGATAATAGATAAATACACTCTTATTTAAATTAAAAAACCACTTATTAAATTTCGTTTTACAATTTCCCGCCAAAACGCTCAAGTTCATCATGGCGTCGCTATGACGTCACGGTCCTTCAAACAACAAAAATCCTTGTATGGGTTTGACATCGAAATGTCACTGTCACACACAATATTTTCACACTCTGTGAGGGCTGTTTGCGATCACGTGATTAAATATTCACTTTTTATTAAATAAAATAAAAAATGTTATAAGGTTTTATGCAACCTCAAATGTGTAATTTGACTGGGGTATGGGTTAAATAAAATTAAAACGTGATATTGACAATAAAATTACTCATCTAGGCGGCCGGTAATATAATAATGTAACTCTGTATCTTTATTGAACTCAACATTATTACAGTGAGACAGAATGTGTTTATGTCTTGAGCTCTATTGTTGTTGTTGTATGTTGAGGTTAAATAAATGATTATTTGAAGAATATTGACTATTTTATTACTTAATGCTCTTAATATTTTTAAATACACATATCATCTAATATAAATCATCAATCATGTTACGCATTCCTTTTTGGACATCTTTTGGAATGCTGTCTCAAATTCCCTTTAGTCACAAAACTTTTATAACAAGTAGGACACTTAACATTTCTCTCTTTACTGTGGTGATGGGCACAATGGACCTTAAGCTCGGATTGTTCGAAACACCTCCAAGCGCAGATTTCACAAACACAATTCCTTTCTTTCTCATGCCGTCGTCTTATATGTCTTCTAAGGTGACAGGGAGCGTTAAAGGAAAGAGTACAATGAGGACACTTAGCTTTTGAATTACCCTTGTGAGCTTCAACGTCATGCACCCACTTTTTGTATATCGTTTCAAAAGTTATAGAGCATTTTTTACAATACCTTCCGCTCATCCATCTATCCTTCTTATGTTCTTTTTTATGTGGTTTTTCAGCTTATCGGAGATAAAAGATTTATCGCAATATTTACATTTACTTCTTTCTTGTGTTTACAGTCAATTCGGTCTTCCATTATACAGCTGTGGCATTTCGGATCGTGTCGAGTACTGTGAATGATTAAAGTTCCGAAAGATTTAAGTTTTACATCGCATATCAAGCAGGTGAACGTGTCGTCCAATTTGAAAACTTTTATGTTGTCTTTCTCACATCTCACCCTGTGTTTCTCGCTCAAATGATTGGATAAACTCTTGACATCATTAAACACAGCAGAATAAGTTTTACAGGATGCATTTCGGACGTCCACATACACTTCGGTTTCGGAGAAGGAGTCCAAAGCGTCCTCGAAGTCGTCCTCCGAGTGTGCCTTTTGGTGCGACGTCAAGTCGTCGGGGCGATCGAACATCTCGGGACAGAAGAAGCACACGTAGCGACCGTAAAACCACTTGAAGGGCATGATCGTAGAATATTTCAGCATCTTCGCCAAATTCCTCCTTAGTCTCTCTGTTACCAATTTATCATGATTCTGCTTAGTGATACTCCGCCTCGCCGATTTCTTTTCTGAAATGAAATATTTATAGCCTCAGCTTCATTTGAATCTAACAGAGCCTTAGACCCGCCCACACAAGGACATACATAATTCACCTAGGTATTTATCTGATTAGATGAAGAAATAAAATTTCATTCGTTTTATCTTCATCGCATTCTCTATCGGAGAGAGGGCGCACCGCAGAGTTTTAGTGGGAAGGGCTTCGAGCGAGTTCCACATATCCGCGGCAGGATCTCCCTCATCCTCCGCGGAATACGTAAATGCATCTCTTGGCGTAAAAAAAGTATTTATCTGACTAGATGAATTTCAGTCGTTTCATCTTCATCGATCACCTGATTGTCAGTCAAGTAAGATGATTCTTGCGTTGGACCATGGATGGGCATCTAAAGTTTATTCAGCGCTGCGCCTGACCTCTCGCCAGTCATGTCGGTCGTTCGTCCCACTGGGTTATGAGAGTAAAGGAATAGAGAGTGCTCCTGTGTACTGCGCACACACTTAGGTTCCTAAAATTATTGTACCTAATCTGAGTGAAATTAATTAAATTAATTGATAAATGCCAACGCTGGTTATTACGATCACTGTTTGTTATACAGTGTGTAACAAAAACAAGTGATAATACTTTAGGGTGTGTACGTGTTCCTTGTAGAGAGTTCACTGTGAAAGTAGTAGCGCTGAAAGACGAATTTTTTTTTCACTTTTGCATGGGCAAGGGCCCGAGCGTCACGAGTTTCCCCATACAAAAGTGAAAAAAATTTTGGTCTCTCGGCGCTGCTACTTTCACAGTGAACTCTTTACAAGGAACATGTACACACCCTAAAGTATTATCACTTATTTTTGTTACACCCTGTATAACTCTGTTACACTCTGTGAGGCTATTGCAACCACTTATCTAGATGAATTGTTATAAATTGAACATAATGTAATTTAACTCTCGATTTCGTTGAACCTCCATCAATTTTCATAAAAATTGGTGAGTAGGTGGGGGATACCCTAAGAAACAAAAGTGACATAGTGCCAACTTGCGCTTTTGCCCTGGGGGTGGATGACAACCCTTCTCGGGGGTGAATTTTTTTTAAATAAAAATAACCCCAGGGATCAATATACAAATTTTAAGCAAAATTTGTTATATGAAGTTCTTGGAAGAAATCAATACTTTTTGAGTTATTAAAGATCAAAGATTACTTTTTTACGTGAGAAAAATACATGTCATAAAGCGGTTTTTCATAATTAAGTATTAACTAAGAAACTATAGGTTTTTAGGAAAAGTGTGTAAGTGATTTTCAAAATTTTTGTTTTGTTGTATTAGGTTTCACTCCAATTTGGTACCATGTTCACAAAAATGGTGACCTGATGATGGGATCCAGGAGTAATCAGGGGAACTCCTCAAAATTTAACTTCAAGGAAACATAATATGGTGATTTTGGTTTTATGAGAAGTATCCTAAGCATATGCTACCAAAACGCAAGACTTGGCACCAAGGTTGGTATGGTTACGAAAATACTAACGGCCGTTCCCAATATTTGATCTATCTCTGGTTTTGCCCTACTAGAGATAGGAATAGCTCACATTAGACATTAGAGACATATATTTTATGTCAATTCAATGTTAGCTGCGATCGGTTGTATGTCAAACCAGAGATAGATTGAATATTGGGAACGGCCGTAAGAGAACTCCAGATTCCTAATAGATACAAGTTTGGTGGTTTCAGCGTTGTTTTAAGAACTGAAAGCATATGCTACTATGCAAATTACATTCATCATCATCATCATTACCACGTCAGGGTCACCATCACCAATGTCACCAAAATTGAACATAACAAATTCAACCTTAACTCAAGAGCGTAAGGCACACATTTGACATTTCTTCTGAGAAGTAAGTTGCTTCGGTAATACACTAATTGCACTAATATATATTGAAAGGAAACTGAAAAAAACAATCTACATCGTAATAGGAAAAAGAAACACAATCGCATTTATGAGTAAAAAAATACTTCGTAATTGTATTTTTATTTATATTTACACGATTTTGCACCTTATTGCCATACATATACAGATCGAATTCCTATGTAAGTTTAATGTTTATACAATTTTAGTCTGTTAGTGTCTAAGCACACTAGGCTAAATTACGCCGGCGTAAATTCCGCCGCGTTTCAAACGCATACAAAATACGGACGAAACGCGATGGACGACACACTATGCCGAAATTCCGTCGCGAGCCGAACTTCCGTCGAGCCGAGTCGAGCGTAAAGTTCGGCAGCGATTGTTTCTAATGAGAAAAATTTATTTTATCAAATTAAACACAATTTGTTAAGCCAGAATGGTCAAATCTTCAAATCTGCATTTTTTTCTATTTTTAACAAAAGGGGTGGATTTCATCCCTAAATTGCAAAAAGCGCAATACAAGCGTATGTCACTTTTGAAGTAGAGGGTTTAACGTACTTTATACTTAATCCCAAATTTTCATCCAAATCGATGAAGGTTCAACGAAATCGGAGGTTGTACCTAATTTTTGTCTTCATTAACTGTACTATATTGAAATCAACATTATTAGAGTGCGACAGAATGTCAATGTGTTGATTGTCTTGAGATCCATTGTTGTAAAGGTGTTAATTCTTCAAGGTCCATAAGAGCACCGGTGATCGCGACAACAATAGAATACAAAAGCATTTCCTGGAATCTGCGATCGAAGTATTAAATGACTATTTGAAGAATATCGACTATTTTATTTATTAATGCTCTCTCTTTTCTAGATTACACGTATATTACAGCCATGTTAAGCATTCCTCTTTGGACATCTTTTGGAATGCTGTCCTAAATTCGTTTTAGTCACAAAACTTTTGTAACAATTAGGACACTTAACATTCCTCTCTTTACTGTGGTGATGGGCACAATGGACCTTTATCTCGAATTGTCCGAAACAGCTCCAAGCGCAGATTTCACAAACACAATTCCTTTCCTTGTCATGCCGTCGTCTTATATGTCTTCTCAACTGACTGGGAGCCACAAAGGAAAGAGGACAATGAGGACACTTCGCTTTAGAAACCTTGTGAACTTCAACGCGATGCACCAATTTTTTGGATTCCGTTGTAAACGTTATGCAGCAATCTTTACAATAATTTTTGCTCCTCCTTTTTTCCTCATTATGTTCCTCTTTTATGTGGGTTTTCAGCTTATCGGGGGTAAAAGGTTTATCGCAATATTTACATTTAACTTCTTTCTCGTGTTTACAGTCAATTCCATTATACAGCTGTGGCATTTCGGATCGTGTCGAGTACTGTGAATGATTAAACTTCCGAAAGATTTAAGTTTTACATCGCATATCAAGCAGGTGAACGTGTCGTCCAATTTGAAAACTTTTATGTTGTCTTCCTCACATCTCACCCCGTGTTTCTCGCTCAAATGAAGGGATAAACTCTTGACATCATTAAACACAGCAGAACAAGTTTTACAGGATGCATTTCGGACGTCCACATACACTTCGGTTTCGGAGAAGGAGTCCAAAGCGTCCTCGAAGTCGTCCTCCGAGTGTGCCTTTTGGTGCGACGTCAAGTCGTCGGGGCGATCGAACATCTCGGGACAGAAGAAGCACACGTAGCGACCGTAAAACCACTTGAAGGGCATGATCATATTCTACGATTTCAGCATCTTCGCCAAATTCTTCCTTAGTCTATCTGTTACCAATTTATCACGATTTTGCTTAATGATACTCCGCCTCGTCGGTTTGTTTTCTGAAATGAAATTGTAAATATAATAGCCTTAGCTTAATTTGGACCTAACAGAGCCTTAGCTCTACTGTCTGCGATGGTTACGACGGGTCAGTTCCGTTCTTTTTTCTGGAAACGAACGTTTCAATTCCGTTTTTTTTCTGGAAAAGTTTTTCGAAACATGGTTAACTATCAGACGTCAGCAACATACACCCGAGCCACGCATAGTCAGTCTATGGAAAATTTTAAACTAGGTAGGTATGTCAGCTTAAATTTTTAAAGAATGATGGTGTTAAATAAAGCAGAAAAAAAACATTTTTTAAGAAACATCATAATATTTATTTGATACCGTTAATATAAGTATTAAGTACTAGTGCGGAATATATCACTTAAATCTATCCTTGCTGAATAGGCTTGATGACTATTTTTTTTTCTTATTGGTAATTGAACGACCCTTAAAAAATAGAAACATCGCTGAAAGAATGACTCTGATAGCTTAAAAATTCACCAAGATATGACAATTCAAACATCTCATAAAATAGACCTGCCCGAAACGCTCCATACAAAGTGCTACGAAAGACTGACGTCACTCTTTCGTAGTTTGTATGCATCGGGAGAGAACTTTGTTCGATAGGTATATTAAATATTGCGTTTATGAAAGTGGTTTTCTAACAAAAGTTGCTTTTAATTGCCAAGTTATCGAATGGTATACAAATATTAAGAAATATAATTGAAAAAAAATCGACTTGATTATCCAACTTTGAAGGCGCATAACAAAAAAAAATACAAATGCTATCGAGCTGAAATTTTGGGAACACTTATTTTTTACCGTGACTTCTTTATTTTATTAACAAAATCCGCTAATCTTTGACCTTGTCATCTCAACTCATCAACTCTGTTCCTGCAAGCAAAGTTACCACGAATAACACGAAAACTTGAACCGGACTACCTAAATTGTACGCGATGAATATTTTTACCGTTTCTAAACTTTAAGGAGGAATACATTCCAAAGCATACCCAACTTCTTCTAAGACAGCAATTTTTCTACTTTACTACTTTTTAAATAAACGATCTAAATAAAATAAAATACTAACTAACGATCTCAATGTTATACGAAAATACTAATTGCCGCGTTCAAAGACGAACACGAGTTTCGCGAGTAGCGAAAGCTTGTAAATATTATGCTTAAATGATTTATTGATGAACATATGGATTGTCATATTGCATCATAGGTGGCTGAGGTGTCTTATGCATTCTCGCGAAATGGGCTCTCATTATTTTCTTTGTCGTAAAGGCCTTGTCGCATCCATCACATTTAAAATTCTTTTCACCGCTGTGTTTGTACATGTGATTCTTCAAACGGTTACTGTTGAAAGCTTTCCATCCGCAAACGCTGCAAACGTGATTTCGAACCTTCAAGTGCGTGTCCCTCAAATGCGTCATCATCATGGATCTGAACACGAAGGTTTTCGGACAGTAAAGACATTTTATCTCCTGTCTGTTCTTGTGCTCGGTGACCATATGTCTGGATCGCTTGTAATGGCTCTGAAACGTCTCGGCGCAGAGCGAACATTTGAATTTTTTATCCAAATCGTGCTGATTCTTCTGATGAGTCTTCAGTTTCGAACGCGACTCGAATTTCTCCCCGCACTCGGGACACAGCAGGCCGCTGTTCTCGTGAACCGCTTTCACGTGCAATCGTAAAAGATATGCGTCTTTAAAATTTTGTCCGCAAACGTCGCACAGTATTGCCGATGCGCCCTTATGGTCCTTGTTCGTGTGGTACAGAAGCGGTCCAAACGAGAAAAAATTTGCACCGCAAGCTAGACAGTTTATTGAAAAATTGTCCAATTTGAAGGCGACCATGCATACGCCGATGTCTTTGTTGTACGCGATGCCGTGTTTGGCTATTAAGTGATCCACTAGGTCGTACAGATCGTTGACACTTTCCGGACACAGTTTACATGACAAATTGGACACATCCACGTACACCACCGGCTCCCAGTAGTTGTTCATCGCCTGCTCCTTTATCTCGTCGCCGGCGTGCACGTGTTGATGGTTCTTCAAATCGTTGCAGTCTTGAAATATATCGTAGCAGTAAAAGCATCGGTAGGAGCTTTTCAACCATCTAAAAGGCATCACCGTCGACCTCACTAACACTTGCAGAACGTTGCTTCTCATAATCTTACGCTTCTCTTTAGGAGTGAGTGCCGGCTTCGGCGGGCAGTCGATTATGGTAGGAGAATCCACGTCGAAGTCAGGAATGCCTCTGGTGACTCTCTGTCTTTCTCTAGTATCTCCTGCAAGTAAAACAGGCTGTCTGTTTACTGTTACCATACTAATTAGAGACGACCGCATTTTCGTGCACACAATAAGCAATCTACAAAAACTGCATGTTCGATTCGTAATTTTTTTTCCCACGGCAATTGTTAAACCCACTAAACCCTACTATGGAATAGTCATCGATATAGTCACTTAAATATTATGGTGATCACCGATCATCAAATAAAACATTTCAGATGCTTATTAATATTTTCTTGTATTGTGTAATAAATACAGTAATAAACTTAAAATGTAAGTATACAAAACATATCTAAACTCGTATTTTTAGTCAATTTAAGCTCTTTTAACTCCTCGACTTCTACCCGATCAGCACGTTATCTAGAATTTGTATACGGTCATTTTTTTTCATCACAGCTTCTATAACATCTTTTGCAGCATCATTTTGTAGATGCGTATTCTTCAAATGAGTCTTCATATTATGCCGATAAGTAAACCCCTTCCCGCATACTGGACATGACCATGGTTTTTTGTCGCTATGTGTCAGGATATGATAATCTAAATGGATCTTTTTTATGAATTTCTTTCCGCAAACGGAGCAGAGAAAATGTCTCCTGTCACCGGTATGCTTCGCCATATGCATTTTTAAATCATACGGTGCAAAGAACTTTTCCGAGCAGACGGAGCACTGCACATTTTTTTCTTTCAAATGCACTCGTTTCACGTGACGCGTAATTAAGCCTTTAGTGGGGTATATTCTAGGGCAGTAGGGGCACTTCACTCGCAGCTCCTCCACTCGATGAACGTTAGCCAAGTGTCGTTTCTTTAGATATACGCTTTTAAATGTTTCCGAACAGAGGGAGCAGTAGGGCGTGTTTTCTCCGTGAACGTTATTTTCGTGGGACATCTTTTGCTGGAGCGTGTTGAAACTTGCGTTACAACTATTGCAATTGTGCCCGCCGTCTTTATGATAGTATCGCTTGTGCATAGCCATCGGTTGCTCGCCCCGGAAGCTCATTCCACAGACGTCGCAAATGTAGTGGTGCGCGAGGTGATCCTGGTTCGCGTGACGCAGGAGAGATTCAAAGGAGGAGAAGACCAGGTTACACATCCCACACGAAGGTCGCTCCCTGTCGAGTTTGAAAGGCAGGAGGCAATTTTGCTCGCTGACATCGTAATCGACGTCGTGAGCTATGATCAAATGTTGTACCAACTCCTCTAGCGAGTTCATGGCTTGCGGACATTGGATGCACATTAAATCCGTTGCATCGATTTTGACGGCGTCTTCTTTCCTCCTGGAGCCTTTGAACCTGTCGCGAATGATGAGCTCCAGGTTGTCCAGTTGGTGAGCCTGGAGAGTATGGTCCCTTAACGTATTCGGATCTTTCGTTTGTCCGAGGCAGAAGAAGCATCTATAATATCCTAGATACCATAAAAATGGTGTAGCGTTGCTGTACTCCAAAACGTATTCGACGTTTCTCTGTTTTATTGACTTTGCTTTATCCACTGTCGAACATAATTTTGCACCTGCAAAGAAATTACCTTTTTTAGTTATTAATAATTGCGTATCTTTCTTCTGTTCTGTTTACAATTAGTTTTCTTCTGCCAACGTGTATCTCTCATACATTTCATAAATTTTTAACTGATGAGTTTTTGATATCATAGACATATTTTTTTATTTAATTATTTTTGTCCTCCGCATTTAATATGCATCCAACGAATAGTGGTGTGAATAAATTCTGTCCACTGCCCAATTGGCGCTAGGACAATTGGAAGTGGCCTCTGAAGTTCGTAGATGAACCAACTCACGCTTGACCGATTTCTTAAATTTCTCAATTTTTTGTTAATCTACAATATATTAGGTAGGGGAAAAAGCTTCTTCGCATTTTATATAAAAATTCAAAAGGTTTTTTTTATAAAGTTTATTTACAATTGACCAAAGTATTATAGGTGCCATTTTGTTCGATAATTTTTTGCCTTTTGTTTGTAGGGACATGATCCCATTGCTATAAATGTGGGGCTTCTGATAAAAAAACTGCGACAAGTGGTTTTGGCAGTCCTCTTGTGATGTGAAGGAATTCTGCAGCGACCGAAACAGGTGGAAATCTGAAGGTGCAATGTCAGGACTTTACGGCGGATGCATTAACACCTCCCAGCCAAACACCCGTAATTTTTGCTGAGTGGCTAAAGATGTGTGAGGTCTAGCGTTATCATGGTGAAAAACCACACCCCTTCTGTTGATTAATTCCGGCCGCGTCAGTTGTTCGCAGTATAGTTCAGAATCGATGGTCTTGCCTGGCGGTAACAGTTCATAATGAATAATGCCATTCCAATCCCACCACACACACAGCATCACCTTCTGGCGAGTTAACCCGGGGTTCGCCAGTCTGTGAAGCCCAGCGTTGCCAGATTTTTTTTGTGCCAAGTCGGGACTTTTGAACTTTTTGAGTGAAAAAGCGGGATTTTTCAGTCAAAAGCGGGACAAAGTAAAAAAGGGTATAAAATCAAAAGTTTTTTGAATTTTTATCTTTTTATTTGCGTTAAAATAACGTTTACGTGACAATATAGACAGCTAAAGTAGCCTTATAAAATCCACTCCTCTACCTCCCACACTCTTATCGTCATAACGCATCTCTCTTTCTCAGCACGCTGCGCGTACGTTCGGGCTTTCCCCAAAAAGCGGGACTGAACCTGTCCCGCGCGGGACAATTAATTTTGATGGAAAAATCGAGGACGTCCCGCCAAAATCGGGACGTCTGGCAACGCTGGTGAAGCCTGACCGGCCTTTGACCACGATCTTTTTCGCACGTTCTTGTCGTACGTGATCCACTTTTCATCACCAGTTATCAGCTTCTTCCAAAATGTTTCGGTTTCATTACATCGTAATTAAGAATCACAAATGATTACACGGTTCATTAGGTTTCTTTCAGTGAGCTCATGAGGCACCCAAATATCGACCTTTTTTGTGTACCTAGCTTTTTTCAAATGCGCCAAAACCGTTTTGTCGTCAATCCCCAGTTCTTCAGCTACATCGTAAGTCGTAAGTACTAATATGCCAATCTTGCTCCACTTTTTCAAAAATCACAGATACTGCATTAGGTCCATAGACATCACAAATTTTTTTCGCGGCTTGTGTTGCATTTTTACCTTTTTTTTAATAAAAATTTAAAATGTATAGAATTTTTCATTAGAATCACTCATTTTAACAATAAGAAAAACAAATGAAAATCTCACATTTAAGTACCTAATTTGAATTTGGAATTGTCTTCTGTAAAATTAAAACTTTTTAATGATACCAAAATCAACCAGATACAATTGGTATAGCCCAAGAGCTGAGCCCAAGAGATTTTATGACAAGTTCATACATACTACATATAATATTACGAAAAGACTTTTTCCCCAACCTACTATAACACACGACCTGTGTGCCAAATTTCATAACTCTAGGACAATAATTGGAAGTGGCCTAGAGGTTTTGATTACCGGTCAGTGAGTGAGTGAGTGCTAAAATTAGCTATTTTTACAGATACAAGTTTTAGGACCTACCGATGATAATTATACTTACATAATATTATGTGATATGAAACTCGGTATACTGATTACTGCTGTGCTAGTATATAATCAAGTAGGTCTAATTTTATGTTTGCACTCGCAAATCGCAAGACACACTGAGCTACACTGCCCTGCTAAGCCCAAAAGCGGTATCTAAAAAAAATACGAAAATTTGATTTTTATGGCATCGGGTAACAAAGAAAATGCGTTCCAAGGAACTAAGTCAAATGGCGGTATCTTTTTTAAAATATATAAAAAATCCTTTTGAAAGTTTTCTCTATCTCAGTTTTGTCAGAAATCTATATTTACTCAAAACTCACTTTCACTGAGATACCGCTTTTGCGCTTAGCAGGGCAGTACAGGGGGTTTAAAAGTGCGTCGAAATGGTTAGTGTAAATAGTGCACGGCATGCACGGGCCTGCTGGAACTTGGCCTGCGCACTTCCGTGCGCTTTGATTATGTCAAGTAGGTGATTGAATGTTATAAGTTTTATGTTATTACTGGCGTAGTGTACGCCGCGCCGGTTTATTTTCTCATTTCTGAAATTGGCAACTCACCAAGAAGCCATGAATATAATATACTAGCTGTCCCGGTGAACTTCGTGTCACTTTAAAACCTTCCCTGGACTTCTACGAATATTTTAAGACTAAAATCAGCCCAATCCGTTCAGCCGTTTTCGAGTTTTAGCGCGATTAACACAATTGAAAATCCATATTTATATATATAGTTTTTTTCTGGACCTAGTTAAAATTTTCCAAGTATCCGGACCCCACCTAAAATTACTTCCCGACCCTGGCTATAGAGTATAAGGACTGTAGAGCTCGTCAAGGCTATAAATGAACGTGACGATAAAAGGAACTCGCTGCCATCATACAAAAACGCCATTTTTTACAGTTCTCCTTTATCAGCAGCGCCACCACGTTCATTGAAAGCCTTGTCGGCGAGTTTTAGAGGCTGGTACACGCCCAGATTTTGTTGTGTGCCGTACGTGGCGACGCATTGATACTATGGCGCACACATACAAGCCGCGCAAGGTGCCTTTGTATGAAGATACTTACTTCCCCTCCTTTTACTGTGGTACTACCTTAATTGTGTGGCCATTTTGGCCATTTAAAACTCTGTTCGCAAGCAACAGCACTCAACTAGTACAAATTTACTAGTAATATTTTATTACGTCAGTATATTAGAAAAAGAAAACCACACAAGTACGTCTTTCTTAGTAAAATATATTAGTAAACTTATTATTAATTGCAATTTTACAAAATATTTTTACACATCAAATTACACAAAGTTAATTTACACAAAATAAATGTCGTAAGCGTCACAACGTTTTTGCCTACAGTAGGTATATTTATCTCTTAAGTTGTCATAATGTATTGTTGTTATTCAAATACACATTTCTGCTAAAAAAATACTTCCTTTCGCTCTTCGACGCTTACATATATTTTGATAGCAAAACAATGAGATGAATATATGCTTTGGTTAAAAATCATGAATAGACTAAATAAGGAGAAATTTGGGCTTGGAAAGAAAATATATTACAAGTTACAACTACCGGCATTAAGGCTGCCTTCACATTATCGCGAGCAGTGCTGCAGCCGCAATACTCGCGACTTACTGTGAAGGCAGTCTAAACTACAATACAATTAGTTGTAGATTTATAATTACTAGCTAGACCGAGCTTTGCTCGGTATTGGATGACAATGACATTTTCTAAATATGATTTCATGAAAATCGTTGGAGCCGATTCCGAGATTCCAATTTTATATATATATATATATATATATATATATATATATATATATATATATATATATATATATATATATATATATATATATATATATATATATATATATATATATATATATATATATATATGTATATACAAGAATTGCTCGTTTAAAGATATAAGATTATACATTTATTATCCAGTACCTAAACAAACAAGCAGCAATACACTATACATCGTAAGTAAATTATTTACTATTAGACTAGGACGAGTCGGCGCATGAGTACCGAAAACTATTCCACCTCAATTTTTTTATGCGATCCTCTTCAAATTGCCCTCCTGATGATATAAATGCATGTTGCCAGGGCGCAACCCGGTGCCATATTGTTTAAACAATTGCAAGGAATTATTATTTTTCAACCGAACAATTTTTTTTTATTATTTATTGAAATACCAATAAAAAAGGTCCTATGACTTTTTACGATAAAATTAATATTTTTAAAGATATGAATTTTTAAAGGTTTGATAAACCCCAAATTTGGGTACTTTCGACCGATGAAAAATATATTTAAAAAAATAATGTCAAAGAAATATATTTTTTTAAATTCTATATACAATAGTTAATAATATTATTAATAGAGATTTCAAAAAATTTCATCTGTTTATATCTTTTTTTATCTTAGCAAAAGTAGACAAAAAATTGTGTTTTTTGTATGGGAGCCCCCCTTAAACAATTACTTTATTTTAATGTTATTATTAATTATTAAAGTACAAATATAATTAAGGATTTCGTGAAATTTTCAAGTGCCTCGCTGTTACTATTATTGATTACGAGCAAAAAAAATAAAAAAAATCACGTTTCTTGTATGGGAGCCCCCCTTAAATATTAACTTTATTTTATTTTTAGTATTTGTTCTTATAGCGGCAACAGACATACACAATCTGTAAAAATGTCAGAATTCTGGCTATAGCGGTTCTTGAGATACAGCCTGGAGACATATAGACAAACAGGCAGACGGACAGACAACGAAGTCTTAGTAAACCCTATTATTAAGACTTCTGAAATTTTCAGATTGTGCTGTTGCCGCTATAACAACAAATACTAACAATAGTATAAAGTATATTATTTAAGGGGGCTCCCACACAAGAAACGTGATTTTTTTGGCCTTTTTTGCTCGTAATCAATAATAGTAAGAGTTAGGCACTTGAAATTTTCATCAAATCTTTAATTGTATTTGTACTTTGATAATTAATAATAAAATTAAAATAAAGTAATTGTTTAAGGGGGTCTCCCATACAAAAACACAATTTTTTGTCTACTTTTGCTAAGATAAAAAAAATATATAAACAATGAAATTTTTTGAAATCTCTATTAACAATATTATCAACTATTGTATATAGAATTTAAAAAAATATATTACTTTGACATTATAATTTTTTTTTATATATTTTTCATCGGTCGAAAGTACCGTAATTTGAGGTTTTTCGAACCTTTAAAAATTAATATCTTTAAAAATATTAACTTTATCGTAAAATGTCATACGACCTTTTTTATTGGTGTTTCAATAAAGAATATAAAAAAAATGTTCGGTTGAAAAGTAACAATTCCTTGCAATTGTTTAAACAATGTTTGTTTAAACAATATGGCACCGGGTTGCGCCCTGGCAACATGCGTTTAAATATATAATCATAAGGGCAATTTGAAGAGGATCGCATAAAAAAATTGAGGTGGAATAGTTTTCGGTACTCATGCGCCGACTCGTGCTAGTCTATATGTATTATTATTAACCCATCAATTCCCAAGGGAAATCCCGGCTGTCACCTACCAATTGAAAATTTAAAAATTTGACGTGTTTATTTGTTACTTTTTTTTTTATTAAAAGTGTCAGCATCACAGGCCGCCTAGACGAGCAATTTTATTGTTAATATCACGTGTTGCGTAATATTATTGACAGTGTAGGGTTGATATTGAACATCGCGCGCCTTGAATCTAATTGTCAAATAAACTGTTCAATAAAATTAAAGCGTGATATTGACAATAAAATTGCTCGTCTAGGGGGCCGGTTAGACAACTACAAACTAAACACACATTAGTATTTATTAATAAGAAATAAGAGTACTGGATATAAAGATATAACAGGCAATATTGCAATGACAAGTAATGTTAAATTACTATCATAGTCAAGTTTACATTTTCTTTTTTTATTTACTATTTATCAGAATATTTACAAATATGAAGTATTTTCGGACCTATACGACCTGCAAACCTTCAAGAAGAGAGCGTATTCCCTCTTGAAAGGCCAGTAACGCACCTGCAGCTCTTCTGATGTTGCGAGTATCCATGGGCGACGGTAGTTGCTTATATAAAATATATACAGAAAAATCTACAACGCGTTATCTTGACCATACTTCTTATGCATCTCCATGTGAGTGCTCAAATTTCTTCGACGCAGGAAAGCTTTGCCGCACACGTCGCAGATAAACGATCGCTGGCCCTGATGTTTCACCATGTGCAACTTCAAATGGTAGTTGTCGAAGAACCTGTCGTTGCAGACCGAGCAGACCACGTCCTTCTCCTTCAAGTGCGTCCGCCGTATGTGATCTTTCATGAAGGAGTTCCTTGTGAATATCTTGTCGCAGTAGCTGCATCTATGCCCGATGTCGTGGGCCTGGATCAGATGCTTCTGTTTGTGGTACTGGCTCGCGAATCGCTCCGGGCATTTCGAACACTTGATATCCTTCTCGTTATGATGTTTAGCCTTGTGCCGTTTTAGGCACGACTGATTTTTTAATTTGGATCCGCAAATTTCGCATTCGTAAGGTCCGGTGTGGACGTGCCCTATGTGCAATTTTAAATTCGTCACCTTCTTGAAACTCTTGCCGCAGAAATCGCAGATAATACAGTTATCGTTGTGGTCCGAGTTGATATGTTTGAGGAGAATACCGAAGTATCGAAAGACTTTCGGGCAGTACGGGCAGGGTATATTGTCCTTTGCCACCTTGAAGAGCTCGAAGCAGCTCGCTATGGACTTATCGTAGGGCGATCGGTGTTCACTGATAATGTGATCTATTAAATTGTCGAAACCTTCCATCGGCAGTCCGCAAACCGTGCAGGACAACGACGATATGTCTATCTTGACGGTGACTCGTTCGCCTTTACATCTGTTCAAGTATTTACTTTTCGACTCGCAGACGGGATGATCCTTTAGCGTATGTTCTCTGAGGTCGTCGAATTCAAAAAACTTTTGTGGACAATAAAAGCAACAGAATGTAGAAGAGGTAAACATAAACGGTACGGCCGTCGACAAGTCTAAAACGGTGTGTATGTTCTTCCTCATTTGCGAAGTATTATGCCTCTTCCTCGGTTGTATTCTGTTGCCACCTGTGCCACTCGGGTTTGTATCGTGCGAGACTTTCACTTGCAATTTCATTTTGCACCTACCGATGTGTTGGTTGAGCTCCTGCTTCGTATGGAACTTTTTAAGGCAATAATGGCAGTATGCACATTTTAGATCACCGTCATCCGGGTGGTCTCGCTCGATATGTTCTTGTAACAGTATACAAGACGGAAAACTAGCGTTGCAAGCTTTACAATCTCTGGGATGGAAGTTATTTTGATGTTTTTTTAACCAAATTCGAGACTCGAACATTTCTGAGCACAGGTCGCAGGAGTAGCCACCGTCGCGGTGGTAAGTACGGAGATGGTTTGATAAACGAATTTTCTTCTTAAAGCCTGCACCACAACTGTCGCAAATAAAATCCTTCGGGGTGTGTAAGGTTTTCATATGATGTAGTAAACTTCTAAAGTCAGTAAATTCCTCATCACAATATCGACAACGGTTATCGAGGAGTCTATACTCCTGAAACAGCATGTCGAAGTCCTTGTCGTACTCGACCTTGTGCTCTGTTATAAGATGATCAATAATTTCTTTGAAGTTTTGAAATGTTTCATCGCAAATTTCGCAATAAATCTCCGATGTATCTAATTTGACTTCTATGTGCCTCCCGTTAATCATTTTCAACGCATTATCGCTCGTTGTGCACATTCCGTGTGATTTTGTGTGTTTCCTGAACTCCTCGTATTCGGCATAAGCCTCGCCGCAGTAAAAGCAAACGTATTGTTTTTTCCATTTAAAAGGGATGATGGACGTGTTGTTGAAGATTATTTGCAAATTTCTCCTTCTCCGTTCAGAACTGTAGATGCCTTGGAATTCATCTGGAACAAATCGTTCTAACTGTCAATCTTCCAAATAGACGGTTTAAAGTAGTAATAGACCTTATAAAATATTTTTGTGTATACGATTTTGTTTATACACATGATTAACATTTTTGTGAAAGTGTATACTGAATAATTTATACGTCTGTGTAGTACTATTTATGTAATGACGACCTAGATTTTATAGAACAATCAGAACTTCTAATCAGCGAGGAAATTGTTATGATGCTTATTCATGTGACCTTTCAAATTCTTTTTCCACCGAAATGGTTTCCCACAAACATCACAACGGAAGACTCGCGTTTCCTGGTGTTTGACCATGTGGTTTTTTAAACGTTTAGCATCATAGAAACTCTTGTCACACATCTCACATTTAACACCTTTCTCTTTCAAATGGATTTTTTCAACGTGGTCCACTAGGAAGTAGTTGCCGGGGAATTGTTTTCCGCAATACTGGCACACGTTCCCGGAGTCGTGCGCGTCTATCATGTGTCTGTTTAAAGCATATCTCGCCGTGAATTTCTCACCGCATACGTTACATTTTATCCTCTTGATGTCATGTTCATTTCCTAAGTGACGTTGCAAAATGTTCTTCGACGAACACTCCAAGTTACACACGTCGCATTTGAAAGTGACCGTTGTCCCGCGACAATTTCTCACGTGAAACCGGAAGCCGGGCGCGCTTCGAAAAGATCTGCCGCAGTGCATGCACAAATGTTTATTTTCCGAGTGCTCCTGAGACATGTGACTCAACAATTTGCCAAAGAACAGATGCTCTTCTTCACAAATCGGACACGGGTATTTATCTTTGATCAATTTGAAGGGTTGCAAATTATTATCGACCGATTTATCGTATCGCGCCTCGTGTTCCGACATCAAATGGTCGATCAAAGAGTCCACGTCCTGCATAGACGTGTGACACAGCTTGCAGGAGATAACGGATGTATCGATTTTGAGAGGGCGTTCCAGCCTGCCCCGCAACGACATACATTTATGATTCACATCACAAACTGGATGTTCGACGACCGTATGTTCTCTTAGATCCAAACTTTCGTTATATTGTTTGCCACAGTAGAAGCACTTAAATCTGTTAGTAAAATATTTAAAAGGGATAATCGTCGACATATTGAAAATACACGCGACGTTACTTCTGATTTCACTCACGGTGTTAGGTTTATCTTGTTGCGGGGTATGATCGTTTTTGATATGTTTCGATAGACCACGATCCGAAAGGAAGACCCGGAAGCAGATATCACACTTCACGATGTGATCCTCCGCGTTGTGTTTTTCCAGAGCATCGAATGTAGAGAAACTAATTGTACACTTAGTGCACACATACTTTGCTCTATGCGGTATATTTACATCCAAATCTATTTTTTTAGAAAATAATTTAGAATCACCACCATCGCTATTACTTCTATCGTTAATTAGACGTTTTTTACAATCATGGCCAATTAATGCATCGATGTTTTTGAATTTGCTACTACAATTTAGACATTTCAAATCGATTAGCCTAAATGGTATTAAATGAGACGTTATATCTTTATTGCAGTCCTTTTTATGTTTAATTTTTAAATGGGTTATAATTGTAGATGAATTTTCAAACGTTTCCTCGCATATTAGGCATTTTATCTCGGAGACGTCTACTTTTACTTTATTATCCTCACATTTAATGATTTTAAGAAACTGATCATTTTCTATACATTTGTGGCTCAACGTGTGGACTTTTATGTCATTGTACACCGTCTGCTCCTCCCCGCAATAGAAGCAACGGTATCTTCCATTATATTCGAACGGTAGTATAGTGGTGCAGGTAAAGAGATTTTGAAGACTACGATGAGTTAATTTATTAGCATCAATTTTGATTTCCGGTCCAAACTTATCTGCAAAGAAAATTTTCTGCTTTATTTTTTATTGTTTTATATGTTCCAATTTATTATATTTAAGGAAGCTTGACAGAAACGTACTTTATAAATATTACAAATAAAAGTTATATTAGAAATATTATGTAAGTTCTTATCGTCGCGAATTGTTATAAGCGCTTCCAAAAACTTGACCGATTTTTATTCTTTTTTCTAGTTCGTTCATAACAGTTTTTGAACTGTCCTAAATGATGCTTATCACCGGTTCGTGAAATAGGGTTATTTTACGCTTACTGGGTGGTGAGAGAAAACGACGAAATTACTAGAATCCTATAACATGCCTGAGACATTATGTAGACTATATAGAACTTGTTGATTAAACTTTAGGGGTCTAATAAAACATGAGAAAATATGTATCAAGGGAAAAAAGGCTATGGGCAGAAGCCACAGTTATAAATTGTGGCTTCTGCCCATAGCCTTGAAACTTGTCAGGGCCAGTTTCACCACTTCCTGATAAGTGCCGAATAGGCTATCCACCACTTAACTTGACAGATGAAGTATGGAGAATCTGTCAAAAAAGTTGTGAATAGCCTATTCGGCATTTTATCAGAAAGTGGTGAAACATGCCCTTAGAGTTTAGACACATAGAGCACATACAGGAAAACTTATAATTCAGAAATCATTCCTTATATAAATAATACTTTAGTAGGTCAAAAACATCTTCTAATATCCTCTTCATATCGCTTGTATCGCCTGTTCATAACGCCTCCGTGGTCCAGTGGTTCCGGAGGTCGTGGGTTCGATTCCCGCGTTGGAAACATGTTATTTTCAAGTTTGGTTAGGGCAATGCAGGCTGATCACCTGATTGCCTGACAAGTAAGATGATCCATGCGTCGGATGGGCATGTAAAAAGCCGGTCCTGCGCCTGATCTGTGTCGGTCGTCCATCCCACTGGGTTAAGAGAGTAAAAGGAATAGAGAATGGTCTTAACGTGTACTGCGCACACACTTGGGCACTATAAAATTACTCCTGTGGCCTTGGTTTCAATGAAATCGGCCACCGTCACCGAGACCGGTGTGGGAGTTTTATTTATATCGCTTGGTCGTGTTTCCCGTGTCTAGCCATGTGACTTCGAAGACTCTTCCTCCAATAGAACCTCTCCCCGCACATTTCACAGTGGAAGTTTTTCTCCCCGCTGTGCTTCACCATGTGCCTCCTAAGGAGGATATTATTGAAAAACTTCATATTGCATATGGAGCACTCCACGTTCTTCTCCTTTAAGTGGGTCCGTCTTATGTGGTCCCTCATGAAGGAGTTGCGGGTGAACAGTTTGCCGCAATAGGTGCACTCATGGCCGGAATTGTGCACCTCGATAAGATGTTTCTGGCGAAGATACTGGGTGGCGAATGTCTCCGAACACTTGGTGCATTTAGCGGCTTTCACCCCGTGGGCCTTCGCCATGTGCATGTATAGTCTCGACGGTATATTGCAGTCGGCGCCGCAGATGTTACACTTGAACCTGCCATCCCTGTGATGTCGCCACACGTGAACTCGCAGATTCTCGTCCCTTCTAAACGTCTGTCCGCAGTAAACGCATATTATGTTGTTGTTCGTGTGCACGTTGTTCATGTGCTTGAGCAGTGTTCCGAAAAATCTGAACACCTCGTTCGGACAGTTCGGGCAAGCCATGTGGTCCTTTATGAGTCTGTAGGGCTGCAGGCAAGTCGTGATAGATCTATCGTAGTTGGCCTGGTGTTTGATCGTCAGGTGATCGAGTAAGGTGTCCAAATCTTTCATCGACTCGAAACAAATCTTGCAAGCGAGAGACGATACGTCTATTTTGACGCAGGCGACCGACTCGCGGCATTTTCGAATGCACTTCGCCTTCGTGTCGCAGGAAGGATGTTCCATGACAGTGTGTTCTCTCATAAGATCGGAGTCGAGAAAGTCTTTGGAGCAATAGAAGCAGTTAAACTTATTTTTGTAAAAGTTAAACGGTATCGCCGTAGACATGTTAATGACGATTACGATGTTTTCTCTGATCTGTTTAACGCTGGGTCGCTTCGCCGCTTCGTAGAGAATATCGGAATCCATAGCACCGTCCTCCTTCTTAACGCCGACATCGAATACAACGTCCTCGCCTTTACACTTTCTCAGGTGCATTTTCAGTCCTTGTTTCGTATGGAAATCTTTGTAGCATACTTCGCATTGGAGACATCCATCGTCGGGGTGCTCTAATTCCATGTGTTTTTGTTTTAACGAGGCCGAGGGTATTTTCAAGCCGCATATGCTGCAAGTCGTCAAATGGCGGTTATCCTTGTGTTTCCTCAGCACATTCAACGACGTGAAGCTTTGGGAGCAAATCTCGCACTCGTACCCTCCCTCTCGGTGGTAATTCTTCATGTGCGAGAACAAATCTCTCCTCTTATTGAACTTCTGCTCGCATTTATCGCACACGAGGCATATTTTCGGATGGTTGGCGTTCACGTGCGACACGAGGTACCCGAAGTACGTGAATTTCTCGCTGCACGTTAAGCAGCTCAAGTCTTCGAGTCTGTACTGCTCGATCGGCATGTCGACGTCCTTATCGTATTTCATGTTATGCTCATTACACAGATGTTCTATTATTTTATCTAATATTGGGAACTGTTCGTTGCAAATCTCACATATAATTTCGGATACGTCGATTTTGATCTCCATATTTTTTCCACCCTTCAAAACTTTTAGGGAATGGTCTTTGGTGGAGCAGGGGCCGTGGGATTTTGTGTGTTTGCGTAGTTCGGTGTAGTCTGAGCTACCTCTGCTGCAATAGAAGCATAGGTACCTCCCGCGCCATTTAAACGGTATTACCGTGGTGTTATTGAATAGTAACTGTAGATTTTTCCGTCTACGCATCGACGAACATTCGCCTTTATTTTTCTGCGTTTTAAAATCTGAAACGAAATTTCCGAACTGTAAATGCACTCTATATCGTCCGAACAGAATTTCATTGAAATATGACTAAGATTTGAAGTATGCGAAACTGGTGTCTAGTCTATACGTTTAACATAGAACTTATTTTATGATTTTTTTTTAAGAATTATGTATTCTGAGTGCAATTGTAATATATTATGTTTTGTAGGGAGCATGACGAAATAAAGTACAATAGACAAACAAAATTGTACCATGGCATACTTAAAAAATCTGTTTTATAAAAAACTTCTAAGGTACATATGCATGTAGTATAAATCAGGTATTTTTTTTAAAAAACAGACTCGGTTTCGAGGATCACAGATGTTAGTTGGTAGCATTTTGACGTTAGCCAACTAAAAACGTCGATGAATAGACAAACGCAATATACGATGCATTTAAGATGGCGTCCCAACATATAAGTATAAAAAAAACTTTTCAGCTTCGTCATTATTTATTGTTGGCAAAGTGGTAATTGTAAAAGAAAAGGTTATATTTAAAAAATGTTAATTGTATGATCATACGTATCTAGTTTTGAGGATGGTGCACTTTCATATGCAACTTGAGGCTCGTGTTTTGTACGAACGCTTGACTGCACTGCGTACAAGCGTAGCGTCTATCGCCGTTGTGTATACGCATATGGTCGCGCAACGTCTGTTTCCTGGCGTACGACTTTTTGCAGATCTCGCAATGATGCGTTCTCTCCCCCAAATGTTTCACCATGTGCTTTTGAACGTGTGTCCTTGTGAAGAACTTTTTTTCACACATGGTACACGAAAAATTCCTCTCCCTAACGTGCACCTCCTTGCAGTGCGCCCACATTTTGCTCGCTACGTGAAAGGGTTTGCTGCACACTGGACAGCTTATGACCGTCAATTTAACGTTATGAACGGAATTGTGGTGCAGTTTCCTCAGCAAATAGTTTTTGAACGTCTCCGAACAGTGGAGGCACTTGATCAGCTTTCTTCTGTTGTGCTGCTGCATTTCGTGGCTCGTTCGTTGAGCGAGCGACTCGAAGGTCTCCGAGCACGAGGCACATTTGAAGTTGGATCCGTGAGAGAGGGCGTGGAACCTCAGACGGTCCTGAGTGAGGAAAGACTTGCCGCAGTGCTCGCAAACATAGAGGCCGAAATGCTCGTTCATGTGCTGGTTCAGTTTGATGAAATACTGAAACGTCTTAGAGCAAACTGCACACTGATACCTGTTTCGGGAAAGTTTGTAGGGCACGACCCCGTATCCGCATGCCTCTTCAAAGTTTTTATTGTGTGTATTTCTAAGATGATCGACGAGCGAGTCTAAATCATCTGCCGCTTTATCGCACAGCTTACAAACACATTCGGATATATCAATTTTGACTTTCTCATCTCTCTTTAGATACGAAACGGCGGACTCGACGTTCGCTTTCTTATGCTCTTTCCCAGAATGTTCCCTCAATACTTCCAGTTCTTTGAATGGTTTGTGGCAGTAAAAACATAGGTAGTCGTGACGATGCCACTTGAAGGGGAACACAGTTGAGGACTCTATGATAGTGACAGCGTTTCGCTTCATGAGTCGGTTACGGTGTGTTGTTGTCATAAAACACTTTGTAACTTTGTGTATGTCTCGGGTTTTCACACCTAAAAATTCAAATGTCTCTGTAGCTCTATGTCACATTATGTTTTTCTTAGGAATATTGTTGTCAATCCCCTCTTTCTTTAAATATTTGCCTCGTCTACAGTGCTTTTATTCTCGCAATTCTTGCTGATGGAATGTATAGAAAAGATGAAATGTGTATATTTATAAACCGTAAATCGTACTAGCCTATTCTCATAGCTGGAACCATATATTTTTGTGTTAAAAAAAATCTAATTTGAATGTTATATCAACATTTTAATTATTATTTATTTATTTTAAGTTCCCAAGAGCGTAGTAATTCATACGTTTTAGCAATTAATAAGCAAATAATTAAAAACCTCTATATAAATTCTTTTTTTTTAGAGCCATAACTAGTAGAGCACTTAAATGTTTATACCTAAAATTTTTGTAATCTTAAAAAAATTCTTATACCAATCTTATAATATAAGCAATAAACTACAGATAAAATATGAAATTGGACTATTTTTTGTTTAAATTTTGGTATGTTAACTATCAAATACTGTATGAAACTAATCAATAATATACAGAAAAGTTATTAATAAATGGCAACACCATTATTTTTTATCATAATAAATTTTATAGTCCAATGTCAAATCTTAAAAAAAAGAACCAGGAGTTAAAATTTTGGTGGTAGATACTGTTAAATTATTATAAGTTTTAACTGCCTCTATTTTTATGTAAAATATTTTTAAGTGCAGGTCCAAAATTGTTAAAAAATTGAACTCCTGGTCAAAGAATAGATTACTAATAAAAATATTTTTGTACACTGAATAGCAAAAATGTTTTGTAATAATCTGATACTCTTAATAATTATTTAACATAAAGATATTTAAATAAGGGCAAAAAGTTACACACCATACTGTGTAGGCTATTCAGTGAATGAATACTTTTATTAGTGAAGGAGTAGAAACATCATTGTCAACCAACCTTTAGATGTCCTTGGTTTATCTTCAAGTTTAGCTTTTTTCGGTGTGGGTTTTTCTTCTTCAGTTAAAGTCTTCTTTGGTCTTCCTCTTTTCTTTTTTACTGCCGACACTGATGCAGTCAAATCAGCATTATCAAGAGGAGTCTCTATTTCTATTTTTTCGGGTAAATCATCTGTAAAATAACATTTCCTACTGTAAGTATACTTTTTGTATGTATACAAATATGTATGGTTGTTATATTTGTATATATACAAATACTAGATGTCCCGCGCGGCTTCGCCCGCGTAAATTAGAAATTTTACAGAATCCGTAGGTACATTTTCCCATAAAAAATATTTCCCCCGTTTTTCCCACATTTTCCTGAGTTTCTTCTGTCGTATTAGTCTTAGAGTAATAATATAATATAACCTTCTCGATAAATGATGAGTCTTACTCGATAAATGATCTATCTAACACTGAGATAAGTTTTTAAATCGGACCTGTAGTTTCTGAGATTGACGCGTTCAAGCAAACATACTCTTCAGGTTTATAATATAATTATCGCTTGACAAACTCGAGTCTCGATCTAAAAGACTATGAAATGGTATAATATGGTAGTGATGATGATGATGATGATGATGATGAATGTAATTTGCATAGTAGCATATGCTTTCTGTTCTTAAAACAACGCCGAAACTCCCAAACTTGTATCTATAAAGAATCAGGAATTCTCTCAGCGCCTTCCGAACCACGGTATACCAGGTATATCTCGGTGCAAAATCTTACTTGTTGGTAGCATATGCTTAGAATACTTCTCACGAAACCGAAGTCACCATATGTTTCCCTATAAGTTTTGAGGAGTTCCCTCGATTACTTATGGATCCTTCATCAGATCACCACTTTTCTGAATATAATACCAAATTGGGATGATACCCTATATACCAAAAGAAAAATTTTGAAAATCGGTTAACAAACGGCGGAGTAATCGTTGAATATAAGAAAACGAACATAACACCTCCCCCATTTTGAAAGTCGGTTAAAATTGTAGCCTATGTGTTATTTATTTAATATTTTAATCAGCACATGAATTGAATAACAAATTTTTTTTCAAATTAATCGTAGCACCATCTGTCAGGACAAACTAAAATTGAAATAGAATAATATTGAATGCGATGATAGCGCCGTCCGCCGGATCTAATGTAAAACATTCCAAAATCAACAACTCCTTATAAATAAGAAATTAATTGAAAAAACATTTTCCAGTAGACCAAACTGTAAATCTAAACCATTCTCGAATCTCCACGAACACACACAAAAAATTTCATCAAAATTGGTCCAGTCGTTTAGGAGGAGTTCAGTCACATACACACGCACACAAGAAATATATATATTAAGATAACAACCATACATATTTGTATACATACAAATATAACAACCATACAAATATAACAACCATACATATTTGTATACATACATATAGGGATTAGTCCCTTGTTCTTTTTTTAAGTATAATAATTCAAGTAACTCAACTTACGTACGCCGAACGCACCGCATTTTGTGTACTATGCGATGCGTTTGACGCGTGTGGCTCGTACGGTGCTGACAAATGTGCAATCAGCTAAATAAAGAACATACAAGACACATCAGTGTTTCCCAACCTTTTTCAGCCACGGACCCTCAGGAAGTCAAGCACGGTTTTCACGGACCCCCTTAATAATAAAAAATGGTCCAGAGATGACACCGCGGACCCCTGGGGGCCAGGGGTCAGCGGACTACAGGTTGGGAAACACTGTTCTACATAATACATATTAATTCTTCAAGCCCCATAAAAACACCGGTGATCGGGACAGCAATAGAATACAATAGCATTTCTTGGAATCCGCGATCAAAGTATTATATGAAAATAAATACCATTATCAAGGTCCAAATCTTCATCAAGATATTCTGTATCCAAGTTGTCTTTGAGTTCTACTTTTACAGGGTCCTTGTACACCAGCACTGAAAGAATTGGTATAATATTAGCCATGCCCATAAACGTGAAACCATGTTGGAGTGATTTTTTAAAGCAGTCTGGATAAATACTGTGCCCACAATATGTACCTAATAAAAGCGGGTGGTCATGGTATTTAATTCGATATTTTAATTTAAAAAGTTGAAATATCAAAATTATGGGGGGGAGGGGTTTGGGGGCCGTAAAAATGGCCAAACCAGGCAGGAGTATTATTTTTTCGGTTTGCTCGCCGATAATAGTTCCCGCTGCGCCCCTAGAGCACGATTCCAACAGTAAAATAGACCTATACATTGCTTTGGGTAATATAATAAGACTGTTTACGGCACTGCTGCAACTATTTTAAAATAGCATCTCAAAATAAAGACAAGCTGCTGGAAGTTCATGGTAATATTATAATAGCATATTGATTTGGTTATGGCAATGCTTACCTGTTTTACTGAATTCCCCTTTGCAAACCATGTTGATAAACTTTTTCTCTGACTCTAGCACTTGCTTCTTAAATTCACAGGCATCCCGTAATCTCGTAATGCAAACTTCACATATTAGCCTATTCGGACCATTAGGGCCATCCACATGCTGCGAAATCTAAAAAGTTGTTTAATTATTACCCTCTTACTAATAAAAAATTATAGACAGCTGCATCGACAGTAGGCAGCTGCTGTAGAAACTGACATACTCTCACATGAAAGTAACAAAATTGTATGATGCAAGTAGCTGTGCCTTAGTAACTGACCAGGCCAGCTCACATCATGACACCCAGACTAGAGATACATTGTCTGTATGTTGACTTAGCTTGTTGTATGTATTATAATAATGTTTTTTCCTTCTCTGTTTAGTAAGAAGTCACTTGACAAGAATATACATAGGATACTTTTTATCCAGGAAAATGTATGGTTTCTGCGCGATAAATTAATTTTGGCGCAACGGAGTTGCGGGCCGGGCGTTATCTAGTACATGAAATTAACAAAAACTCTAGTCTAACTAGGTTTGCCTTCCGTTCGGATTTCCACGGATTTGTCCTAGTTTAAAGGGGATTGTCCGGCCAGGTTTAATCCGGACACTTGTTGTGAGAAATCCACACGGTTTCTTCTTTGATCAAAATCAAGTACGATTTCAACGACTTGAGTCAATAATATTTTTATAAATTTTTGTATAAAAAGAAAGCTGACAGTTTACCAAAAATTGGCAATACAATCTTGAATACTTCTAAGAGGTGTCCGGGGAAACAACCGGGTTTTTTGTGCTTGACCGGCGACGGCAATTTAGGTGATGGTAGCTCTAGGTCTAACAAATTGATAATAATTATTGGCCCCCCTTCTACTATGATTCGAATGAAAATGTTTGTTTTCACTTACACTTATATCAAAGCAATCCAATAACATATCGGCATAAATTTCAGTCTCATTAAACCAAGTGTACTCTGCTCCCAACTCTTTGTAACAACCTTCGGAGAGACAACACCGGCATAAGCCAGGGCTGTCTTTGACTACGGTTTCTTGAAATTCCATCTTCTACAATACACTCGTAAGTATTTAAAATGCGATTTTTCACTTATTATTTAATATTACAACTGTGTATTGACCATTTATCATTTAAATTATATTTAAAAATTCGAGCAAAAATAAAGCCACCAACAGGCGACACCCCGCCATATTGATTAAAAATAATCGGCCAAGTGCGAGTCGGACTCGCGCACGAAGGGTTCCGTACCGTCATAGAGCAAAAATAATTCTGTTTTTTTGCATGGGAGCCCCCCTCAATTTTTTATTTTATTTTAATATTATTATTAATTATTAAAATACACATTCAATTGGAACAAGGATTTTGTGAAAGTTTCAAGTGTCTACTTGTTACTATTATTGAAATCGAGCAAAAAAATCACGTTTGTTTATTGTTGTATGAGAGGCCCCCTTAAATATTTAAATTATTTTGTTTTTAACAGGTATTTGTTGTTATAGCGGCAACAGAAATACACAATCTGTGAAAATTTCAGAAGTCTAGCTATATCGGTTCTTGAGATACAGCCTGCTGACAGACAGACGGACAGACGGATAGACAGACATCGAAGTCTCATGAATTATGAATAGGGTCCCGTTTCACCCTTTGGGTACGGAACCCTAAAAATGGCGTTTCAAATATTAAAATAATAAAAACAAAAGTCTATGGTTCATAATATTTTTTCTATTCTCTCAAGTTTGCCCTCAACTCTCAAGTTGCAACTTGCAGCCGAAAAAAAAAAAATCTGTCTAAATGTATGTGTCAAATACACGTCAAATTTGCGTATTTGCCAGTTGCCAGTTGCCACCATAGATAATACAGATATATTAGGTTACCACTACCCACTAATGTCAATTTTGTTTTCCATTATTTACATTCTCCGTATTTTGCATTAAATAATGACATCTTTTGAGATTAATTAAATAACATTAATAAATAATTAAAACCTCACAATGGAAGAAATAAAAAGATGTCGTTGCTGTCTTGTTTCTGGATTTCACAAAGATTTATATGCTGCTTATACCTGTTCTGATCAGAAAGAAATTTATTCGGATATGTTGCAGGAATGTTTCAATATTAAAGTAAGTTTAATTTATTTTAATCTCAATGCAGCAAAGGGAGTCTCACTGGAACCAAACATTTTGCCCCGAATAGAATGCCCTTTGATCAAATGTTTTAAATTTTAGGACATTGGCAATTAGTAGTACCTATGTCTTTTCAATAAGAATAAACAATAGTATACAAAAAAATAAATATCTACACTTATATCATATTTGAGTTCAATGAAATTAGATATTGAAAATATAGTCAAGTAAAACTCGGAAGACTTTGGAAAAGTAATACTGAGATACTTACATGTTAACATTTACGGAAATAAATTGTGTACATTTTAGTTAAATCGACAACAAGAATGCAATGGTATATGCGAAGCATGCATAGCAACACTACGGGAGAGCCTCCGCTTCAAACATCTGGTTCTTAGGTCAGAGCAGGAACTGTCACAGACAGTTAATGACATAATGCAAATTGGTGAGTAAATTTTTTCTGTATAAAATAAAATAAAATATATTTTTATTCAAAATGGGTATCATGATACACTTTTTGAAAGTCGTAGAAAGAACCATGGGCGTACCCAGGTTCTGGGCCAGAGGGGGGCAAATCAGATTTTTTATAAGCTAGGTATTTATAAAGAATAAAAAATTAATAATTTTGTTGTAAAAATATTGTAATGCAAACAAATGGCAAAAATTGACTTTCTTAATTTTTAATTTTTATTGATAAAAGTACTAGATATAAGATATGCCCCCCCTCGGTACACCCATGGAAAGAATGAAGAAACTATGTTGCCTGCCACCGGTTCTGGAACTACCCCAGCGAGAAGAACCGGCAATATTTTGTCTTTATTATCTTTATTAATGTGCTTATTCATCAATGATGTTTAAATGATGATTGAAGTTTTGTACAAGATTCTTGTGTCATCTCTAAAATGACTGGGCTGCTTTTTGGATGCATTTTGTGTGCTCATTGAGTAAGTCTGATAATAATAGTCCAGCATCTGTTTGTAATACCCAAAATAAAATATGAAAAAATATAAAGGCTAGTAAGACTAAAACTAACTATTATACTGGATAACTTGCAATAATGTTAACACTGTATATGATTATAAGCTGAGGCGGCGTAAGGCGTGGGCGGTGTGGGCGACCGTCCACGGCTTTGCAGTCCTTGGCCTTGCGCCCCTTGGATAGCGCGTTTTTTTCTTAGGATTTACGAGTATCAAAAAAATCTTCACACAAAATCCGTCTTCTTGCATCATCCATCAAAATACATTTGCCTGGGCCTTGCAAAATATATTTTGCCCACATAAAATTTCGGTCTTGTGCCGCCACTGATTATAAGCACTGATAAAAATACCATAAAAATAAGATTATATATTTACTTGAATAATAAGCACTAAAATTATAATTGTTTTGCAAACGCCCGAACAAGGCATAAGTTGTATATTTCGTCAATGTATGTTGATTTATATATGTACTTGGTTGCAAATAAAAAAAAAAAAAAAAAAAAAAAAAAAGTTTAGATTTTATTATATATTATATTTTTTTTAATAAAGACTTAATTCATGTATTACAGATGAAAAAGCTGAAATCAAAATTGAGCCCAAGTTTGAAAATGACAGTGATGAGTCTGATGATTACTTTCTGGCTGATGCTGGTAAGTATTCTTATATGGTTTAACAGTTCTTGCTAAAAACAAATGTAATATAACTTATGCTTGTTTTACCCTGTTTGTTGTACCCCTTATCAAAAAAAGAATCTACTTATACAGGTGACTTTCCGATCCTAAACACAGTGACTGCAAACAACAAAAAATTCTTAATAAAATGCCACTTTGTCGTAGTCCGTAGACTATAGGTTTGATTTTCTACCGACATTGGTCTAGCAACCCATACCGCCGTACCTTTAGCAGTGTACAGCAAAATCAAACACAGAGCGTATGTCATAAAATGGCATATTCATTGAATTTATGTCAGCCACAGTCAGAAAGTTACCTTTATAATGCTAAAGACAAATTTTGGCCCTTGTCTGGTACTTAAAAAAAGCTATGTAACAAACAAGGACTTATTACCTTGCAGTTTTAATGTACAGACATTATCTGCATATATAGTGGGGATATTTATATATTAGCAAGCCGCAAGGGTTATTACTATCAGAGAAGTTGATTCCTAGGCAGATGGGGTCCCTCTGAGGGACCTACGTAGTTTGGTCGCGTTATGTCAAGCCCAGCCGACAGATCACAATTCACAATTATAAATAACATTGAATTGACATGATCCGAACGATGATGTTGGTCTATCAACTGCCTTTTTTTTTTGTTGCGGGAATGCATTTACCCATTCCCGGGTCCTGGGGAGGACCACCAAGGTATGTGGGACACCCCGAGGCGGACGTAATATCCGCACTCGGGACTATCCACTAAAACCCCAACGGTGTTCCTGCTCCTTAAGGTGGGACTACGGGAAACGCATGATACAGGACCGCAGCCCCACCACGTCTGTCAACTGTCTGGGAATCAATTTCTTTGAACATACATAACTTACTAGTAAAAGATACTTGTGACTTTGTGCTTGAAAATTATTAACTGCAGTTTAGTAATTTTTAAATATGTACTTGTGAATTTCTGCTAATTTTTTCGTTTTTAGCAATAAAAAAATGTATGGTACATGGCAAGTTAAATTATTTAATATAGTTTCAGTCAAAAATGAATATGAGTCATTAAAGAAAAGAACCAACAAAAGAAAGAAAATTAGCAAAGAGGCAGATTGGACTCCAAAAGAGGCAAAAATAACCGCAAAAGGAATATCATTAAGTAAGTAAATTAATTTTTTGGTTTTAATTGTATGTAAAGTACTATCAGAGAAGTTGATTCCTAGGCAGATACGTACCTACTTAGTTTGGTCGCATTACGTTAAACCCAGATCACAATTAATATTGAATTGACATGATCCGACCAAACGACGTTGGTCTGTCAACTGCCTAGGAATCAATTTCCTCGATGGTACTTTCTGATTTTCCTTAATGGCGGTAAAATGAAAAATCGTAATCAGGGCGAGCGAAGCGAGTCCTAGTATATCCCACAACCTGTACATTTTGTGGTACACTTTACGGAAAAACATCACGCTTATTGATTTGTGCTGTAACTATTGAGATTATGGAAGGTGGCGGCTGTATTTCCTATACAAAAAAGCGGCACAAAATCTTGCCCCTCCAATTACCGCCCTATCTCTCTTTTGTCCAATATATCCAAACTCCTAGAACGTATATTAAACAAAATATTGGTGTCGTTTCTAGAAAGGAATAACATAATCTCGGATAATCAATTTGGTTTCAGACAGGGAAAAATGTAATAAATTATATTCCATCTACAAAAACAAATGTTTCCTATAATTGTAAATGAATAATAATGAAAAGATGCTAAATGCTAACTTATTAATAAAAATTATAAATATTAACTGTGAAATAGGAGTATAAAATTATTGTTACGAAAACATTTGAAAAATGTCGTATGCATGAAACGGAACTTATGTCAATAGAGTTTGACTCTGTTGAATCGAAATCAAATCGATAAAAAAGGGCGGCCATCTTAAATCGCCGGCACCACTGAAATGTCAGTACGAAATCGATAATTTCGATTCGATCGATCGTAAAGGAATTGCTCCTTTACGAAGTGATTCAATATTTTTAAAATATCGATTAATTTTTGTTAGTTAACTTCCCTACTATTGTCAATTATAATGTGTCACGCATATCATCATAAAACGCACAAACTATAAGCGGCTCTCGGTCACGTGGTGTAGCGGCCAAAAAGCTGCTCGCTCTGTGTGGACGCGCCTATTGACATTAATATACTTAAATCGAACGTTACACAGTTTATTTAAAATATTCGCGTACTTAACAGTTTCTTTTGGTGACATTTATTTGAAATTAATATATTTTTAAATGGAAATTTATATATTTCAGAATCTCGAGATGGTTCAACAAAACAAAAAAAAGTTAAGAGTGACAAAATAATACTAAAGTCCGATTTAAAGTTTAACGTAACATTGACAACACGATATAACAACGAGAAGAAGAAACACAGGGAAAACTTATTGACGGTACTGAAATATACAAACGCCACACCGTTTAAAAATAAATCACTACTGGGATACATCTGCGGGTACTGCAACAATACTTATCCCGATCCGATCGACTTGCGGAGGCACACGGAGGACGAACACAAAAGAGACAGACTGGACTTGCGAACGACGACGGACATGAGCGAGTACTATGTTAAATTAGATGTGACCGACTTGACGTGCATGCTGTGTAATGAAAAATTCAGTAATCTATCATTCTTTGCCGACCACCTAGTGAGGGTACACGACAAGGTGTATCACGTGGACATCAAAGATCATCTCATGCAGTTTAAGCTGAAGAAGGGTGACGTTTACGACTGTGCCATGTGCTCCTCGAAGTACGAAACGTTTAAAATGTTAAAGCAGCACATGAACAAACACTACAGCAATTACAGTTGCGACAAGTGTGAGACGTCTTTCGCGACGAAGAGGTCGTTGAACTCCCACCAAGCCACGCACGAGGAGGGCAGTTTCAAATGCGACCACTGCGACAAAGTGTTTTCGAGTAAAATGAAGAAACAGTACCACAAAAAAACTAAACATTTAGGCGCACGGAATATAAGCAACTGTCCGTACTGCAACGAACCCTTCCGCAGCTACTACCAGAGGAACCAACATTTGGTTAAAGTTCACAACTCGGAAGCACAATACAAATGTAACATTTGTAATAAGGGTTACATATTGAAGTCGCTGTTGATGTGTCACATAAAGAAGAATCATCTGATGGAACGAAACTGTCAGTGCACCGAGTGCGGCTACAGATTTTTCAGTAAAAAAGCTTTGAAGGCGCACATGATTAAACATAGCGGGGAGAGAAAATACACCTGTGAAGTGTGCCACAAGGCATACGCCAGAAAATACACTCTCAGAGAACATATGAGGATACATAATAATGATAGACGATTTAAATGTGAGGTGTGCAGTACAGCATTCGTTCAGAAATGCAGTTTGAAAAGTCATTTGTTGTCCCACCATGGCATTAGCTTGGCAGCCAGCGATATAACATCAATGTAAAATAAAACAACTATGAACTACAGGATGGTTTTGAAATAAAAACAAGGATATTAAGTATTCGACTCTAGAAGTGTTTTGATATTGAATCTGTGCAATATAATTTAAATTTTAAGGCCGTTAAAATTAAAAAAATAAAAAAGTTAAGTTGCCTTTCTTATTTAAGTATATTTTTTTAAAGGAAAATGAATAGGACATATTACCACAATGTTTACGTACTAGGTAGGCACTAGCATATACAGCACTGACCTCCATTATACAAGTACGCTGGACTTATGATACCCTTTGAAATGACAGCTATTTTTGTGCCTATTTGAAGCGGAATCAGCGTCTCCAATGCGGGGGAAGAGAACTAAATCTGACGTAAAAATGACGTTTGAAAGTAGACATATTGGCGCTGATAGCAGTAGTGAGAGTACTTGGAACGATTAAGCGGCCATTTGCAAGTTACGTCAGATTTAGTTCTCTTCCCCGCATTGGGGGCGCTGATTCCGCTTCAAATAGGCACAAAAATAGCTTGGCATAAGCGATCTTGTATAATGGAGGTCAGTGATATACAGTGAACAAAAGTTTCGTTTGACAACGTATTATTATTCTGATATGCCGTGTGCAACATGTCGGATTTTGGTTAGATTATTTACTGTACAGTTCGACAAGGCTTTATATTATGAACGTGGCGAGAAAAGGAACCGTATAGGATACGTAGTATCCCTAAGTAGTCTTTGAAAGGAACTAAACGCTTCTATTATACAAAAACGTCATTTTTGACATGTGTTTGACAGTTCTCCCTCTCCCATCAATGTCACCCACGTTCATTTAAAGCCTTGTCGAGCTGTATGTGCTAGTGGCGCCCTCTGCTACGACTTTTGCGTAATATTCCCTATTTGGAGGAGGCTATAGTTTTTTTTTGTAAGTCTTTTTTACTGAGATACAAGGCTTAGAAGCCTCGCTGTTGCCATTAAAATGAAGAAACATATTATATCACAATATTATGTTTATATGCATTATTTTAATTTAAGGATTTATATTTTATTTGAAACCGATTATAAAAGGAGGTTAAATAGATGTATATAGTTTTACCCTAAAACTCTGTTTGTTATTTTTTAAATATACCTTTTTTTATAAAATATATTGTGTTATTTCTGTCACTTCCAAAAAAATTTTTTTGTCCGCATGCAAAAAAAAAACAAAACTTGTCCATGATCTAAGACTGGGTTGCACCAACTAACTTTAACTTTAACCTTAACTATAACTGGAAAAATTGACAGATGTCGTATGAGAATATGGGGTGTTTGGACGCCATATTTAACTTTAACTTTACCCACGCCTCTGGTGCAACCCAGTCTTAGAAGTACAACCGCTGACATCCATTATACAAGTACGCTGGACTTAATTTGATACCCAGCTGTTTTTTGTGCCTATTTGAAGCGGAATCAGCGCCCCGAATGCGGTGGAATAGAACTAAATGTGACGTAACCATGACGTTTGTGTTTATTTATTTATTTATTTATATAACATGGAAAACTTACAGCTAAGTAATGTCGGTGGCAATTTTATGTATGATTATCAGAAAGCCAATTACTTTTCACCTCTAAGTAACAGATAAAATTATACATGAATATTGTGAACGGTCTTAATTACATTATATAGAAATGTTTCTTAAATAGGATACAATGCAAAAACAAGTAAGTACTTATAGCAAAAGGTTTAAACGATGGATACAATAAAATAAGTAGGCAATATGGTTTCAACTGATACAAATTTTAGGAAATCAAGTTATCAAAAAATTTACAGCTCAACCTGTTTCTAATCGACGTTGCCTTTGTAGTGAATACGTCAAGATCATAATCCCGGTATAGCTTGTTGAAGTTGCGACTCACTCTCACAACATACGAATTTTGTCTGTAGTTAGTAGATGCTACTGGTACAGCTATTGGTGGGTTGAACCTAGTGAATTTAGTAGGGACATTAATCGAGAATTTAGAAAGTAGTTGCGGACAGTCTAACTCATTTGACATCGTCTTTAATAGGAAAGTACAGTCAGCTATCATGCGTCGAGTTTTTAATGGTAGGATATGAAATTTCTTACATAGGCTTAGATAGTTGTCCGAATGGTATGCTATTTTTTGATGATAGCACATGTATTTAATAAAACGTTTTTGAATCGCCTCTATACGGTCTATATATTTATGATAATAAGGGCTCCACACCTGCGAGGCATACTCAAGGTGACTTCTGACATATGTGCAGTACAAATTTTTTAAAGTTTTCGCTTCGTTAAAACAGTTTGACATTCGCATCACAAACCCCAAGGCGTTGGAAGCTTTGTTAATAATCGCCTCAATCTGAGTATCAAAAATTTGCTTGCAATCGTGATGTACGCCTAGATCACGAACACAGCTCGACCTAGATAAGATTTGACCTCCTAATGAGTAATTTGCGTTTATGGAAAACGCTTCCGAGTATACGTTATTATTGAACATTTGCTAGGATTAAGATCTAGTTTATTAATTTTGCAATAATTTTCAAGGTTGGAAAGGTCTGATTGAAAGTTAAGAACATCTACAGATGAAGTTATAATAGCGTAAATTTTCATATCATCTGCAAAACATAATAGTTAGCGAACTTTAAGCAGGAATCAATGTCATTTACGTATATTATAAATAGTAAAGGCCCAAGTAGCGAGCCTTGAGGTACACCACTCGGTATAGGATCCCAGCTAGATATGTAATTATTGAGTACTGTGGCCTGAGAGCGATTCTTGATATAAGAGGAGAACCACCTGAGAAGATCTCCATGTATACCTATATTTTTTAGCTTGAAAATTAGTAGTTCATGGTCAATGCGGTCAAACGCTTTGCTATAGTCTGTGTATACACAGTCAACTTGACTACCATTGTCCATGGTGTCTGTGATGAAATCATTAAATAGTAGATTCGTTACGGTCGACCGACCTCTTAAGAATCCATGTTGAAAAGGACTAAAAGAATTTTTGAGGGCATCATAAACCTGATATAAAGATTATCCTTTCAAAAACTTTGGCGATGATGCACAATTTTGAGATCGATCGATAGTTGGTTAAATCAGTTTTCGAGCCCTTTTTATGGATGGGGGTGATAAAAGCTTGTTTCCAAATTTTGGGAACAATACAAGAGTCTAGGGATTTCTTAAATAGAATTAAGATTGGTCTGGATATAGAGGACGCACAACGCACTAAAAACCTTGCTGGCTTAGTAGTATCAAGTTTGCAAAGCAAGCTAGCAATTTCTTCGTCATTAATATTAACACTTGAGATATCAGAGACATAATTGTTACTGGCACATCTAGAGGGAGCTGAGGTTGTTGAAGAGGTGAGAAATGTGGAATGAAAATACGAGGAAAACGCTTCGCATACGCCTTCCCCTGTTGAATAAATCTGTGTTTCCGGAATGCAAACTTAAAGAGAACAGCTGATTTTTAATTTTAAATTAATTAAATGTAATATTGGCATATTTCATAGCATTTTAGCACTTGCACTGGAGCCTTCTTCTGAGGCTGCTAAAATGCTATATAATTTTAACTTCAAGTCAGAATAGTTATTGTAAGTTAAATTGTTAGCATATAAGGTACGATGGAATTGACATCGTCTTTATTGTACGAAAATTCCTTTATGTAAGTAAATAAAAAAAGAATTAAAAAAGAGTCGCCATATTGGCGCTGATAGCAGTAGTGGGAGTACTTGGAACTAATACTAGTTTCTATAACCAATAACGATTAAGCGGCCATTTGCAAGTTACGTCAGGTTTAGTTCTTTTCCACCGTATTGGGGGCGCTGATTCCGCTTCAAATAGGCACAAAAAATAGCAGTCATTTCAAGGGGTATCATAAGTCCAGCGTACTATTATAATGGTCAGTGAGTACAACACAATGAACACATGAACAAAAATAACGCAAACTACTTGCTTTCCACTTATTTAACAAGAAAAAAAAGATAGGTATATTAATTATTATAGGAGAATTTATCAAATTAAAATACGCAGCTTATGTAAATCATATATTAACAATTGTAAACAATATACATTATCTACACCACATCCTTTTATTGATAAAAAAATTAAAAATATTTACTCTATAGTTACTTTTTAGGGTTCCGTACCCAAAGGCTAAAAACGGGACCCTATTACTAAGACTTCGTTGTCTGTCCGTCCGTCTATCTCCAGGATGTATCTCAAGAACCGCTATTGCTAGACTTCTGAAATTTTCACAGATTATGAATATCTATTGCCGCTATAACAACAAATACTGAAAACAACATAAAATTTTAAATATTTAAGGGGGGCTCCCACACAGCAAACGTGATTTTTTCGGCCTTTTTCGCTCTATATCAATAATGGCAAGAGGTACTTGAATTTTTCACACATTCTTTTGTTATATGTGTACTTTTATATTAAGTAATAATATTAAGATAAAATAAAAATTTTAAAGGAGCCCCCCATATAAAAAACACAATTTTTAGCCTATTTTTGCTCTGTATCGGTACGGAACCCTTCGTGCATGCGTCTGACTCGCACTTGGCCGATTTTTCCACGGAGCTGTCATTGTCTATCAAGCTTTTGTCTAATCACTAATGTACTAGACAAAGACATAGTATTTATTATCGTTTAAGCGCTGAACGTATTTTTATTAACATAAGGAGTGTTTAGTTCCAATACATTGGAAATACTTCTACATAAATAATATAATATAGTACAGGTTCCCTAGAGCATATTTTTCCCTTGATTACTGATAATAATCAAGTGAAAAAAATGTGGTACTCAACCTTTTTTTTTGTACGGGCCACAGACAATGATATTTAAGGGTAAAAAATAACAATACATTATTTGATACTATCAATAATTGATAGTATTAGCTCTATTATTAAATCAGTGTAAGTTTTAGTACCTACAGGATGTATCCGAATTCCCGACTTGTGTCGGGAATGCGGTGAATTAATCGATCTTATTTTGTTACTCTCGCCATCTATAGCGCACGACTGTGCGGCGGCTCAATTTGTAACTAACCAGGATCGACAATTTGACTTTTGATCAACTTGATGTCTATGCATTTCGATTTTCGCAGCACGCACCGCGACCGACGAAAGATCAAATAAAATGCCACTTTATGAACTAGACTATAGGTTTTATATTCTACCGACCTTGGTCTAGCGACCCTTAACACCGCTGCTTTTGAAGTGGCGTCAGGCGTGTACAGCTCGAGAAGGCTTTAAATGAACGTGGCGAAAAAACGCTACCATCATACAAAAACGTCATTTTTGACAGTTCTCCTTTACCAGCAGCGCTCCCGCATAAGTTCATAAAAAGCCTTGTCGGCTGTCGCACTTTATACCAAAATCTTATAGCCTAGGCCAGGGCTTCCCAAACTTATTTGTACTTTGACGCTCTTGGGACTTAGCCATTTCTTTACGACAACCCTCAACCCAGCTCCCAAAAATACTTTCTAATTTTAGAACCAGCCTACATAGGTTATCATATAAACACTATTTGGATATTTATATTTTTGTAAGAAAATAATAACCAAATCAAAACATAAGCATAAAAATTAAAAGAGATATTAATTATGAAAGATATTAAAGCCAGCAAGGCTAATGTGAAGGTTGCGCTTGCTTTCCTGAGCATAGCTTCTGAAACCGGGGATATAGACTGCCCGGGAATCCCGGGATGTATGATTGACATAATGCGCGCGGCGCTCACTCGATTTGGTTGTGTTGACATGCGACGCCCCTGGGACAGTGTCGCGACGCCCCGGGCCATCGCAACGCACAGTTTAGGAAGCCCTGGCCTAGGCCCTTTAGGTCATAAAGTGGCATTTTATTTGATTTTTTGTCGGTCGCGTTCGCCTGCCGCGAGGCGCGGAAAGCCACCAATATCTTCGATCTTGATCCAAACTCCCGAAAGTCGACATTGGATCAAGTTAACCTTAAGTGATTCCATTTCGATAACCAAAAGTGATTCCATTTCGATTACAAAATCGAAATGGAATCACTTTTGGGAGTAAGGATCTGAATCTTGATTAAAACTACCATGAGAATATTCTTTACTATGAAAAAAAACGTCTCATCCAATATGTAGTTTGTTTTCATCTAAATATCCTATTGTATGCTATTTATCTAATATTACAGCTTGCATACAATTCCTATATTACTTTATACAAGTATTTAACTTAACAAAAAAGTAAAAATAAAATAAATTGCACTGGTTTAATAATTAAGTAAAAAGTGTGATATCATTTTTTACGTTTAACAAAATATAATCATATTCTATAAGTACAAAGTATAACTTAAATCACATCTATATTGGTACTATTACATAGCTACCATTTACCAATACGAATATTTTAGTAAATGCAAAATTCTTACAAGTTATTTTTTTATTATTTTACACTGCTAATTTCAACCTAGTGGCTAAAATTGTATACAATAAAAATTCAGTTGCGAAAAGACTGGATTCCAAAAATGTTTTTCATAAACATATAACATAATTATTATATTTGTGTTTTTCTGTGATGTACAGGGAAGACTGGAAAGGACATAAGTACCGGATAACTTAGGTGCTAACTTCATGTTTAGTGTTCAAATACTCCGTAAGACTAAGCCCATGATTGGACAGCATGTGGCTTTTCATACTGCACTTTTGAACGAATGCCAATCCGCACACGCCGCATTTGAAACGTCTGTCATTATTATGTATCCGCATGTGCTCCCTCAAAGTCTTTTTCCTGGCGTACGACTTGTAACACACTGTACATTTAAAAACTCGTTCACCATTATGTTTGATCATGTGCTCGTCCAACGACTGCTTGATGAAGAAACCCTGTCCGCACTCGGGGCAGATGTGATTCCGTTCCATCAGATGCACTTTCTTTATATGCGCCGTCAATTTTGACTTTAATATGAAGGATTTGTCGCAGATGTTGCATTTATACGTCGCTGCGGCCACGTTGTGCTCGTTCGACATGTGCCTGTTCCTCTGATAGTAGCTCGTGAAGGACTGGTCGCAGTGCGGGCAGTTCGTGGTGTACCTCGCGTTGGTGTTGTGGGTGTACTTCTCGTGGCACATCTTCCTCACCCGCGTACTGAACACTTTGTCACAGAACGAACACTTGAAATTCCCCACGTCGTGCGTCCGCTGATGATTCTTCAGTCTGTGCTTGTTTATGAATCCCATGTCGCACACCTCGCAGATATAATTCCGGTAGTGGCCGTTCATGTGCTGCAGCAGCATTTTGAAAGTTTCATACTTAGAATTGCAGAGTGCACAGTTCAACACCTCCTCGTCGGTGAGTTTGAACTCCAGAATGTAATCGTAGACGTCCGGAAAGAATTTGATATTGTGATGTTCCGTCAGGTGGTCCTTTAAACTTGTGATACCGTGCACGCTAGCGTCGCACAGAGTGCACTTCAAGTTGGTGATGTCCATTTTTATTGACAAATTATTTTTATCGACTCTCTTACAAGTGAGGTCGGGTTTCTTGTGCGCATCCTGTGTGTGCGTTCTTAACTCCTGAGTACTCGTGTATGTCTCCTTGCAGAACGCACAGACTATACCTGAGAGTGTTTTATTAGAAAATGGTGTGCAGTTGGAATACTTTATTATATTTTCAACATTAGCAGCGTGCTTTTTGTGCTCACTTACGATACGTATATCCGAGAAAGCCGGTTTTCTTAAAGTTATGTTTATATTCGATTTAAAAGTATTTTTCTTGGAACTGCTTTCTGAAATTAAATAAAGAATAAAGGTAACACATTTAGGTTTACAAAATACAATATATTCTTGCTCTGTATATATATGAAGCAATTAGGTCATAACTATAGTTTTTTTTTTCTTAAATGGCAGCAATATTTTATTAAAACTTGAAACTCTCACACAATCTATTTTAACTAAAAGCGAGATCGAACAAAAGCGACACTACGCGGCAGCAGCGC